>NC_066581.1:507561954-507652113 GCF_024323335.1 Lathyrus oleraceus
TTAAAGTATAATTTCTGTCAATTTTTTGAAAGGCATGTGCTATTAAATATTAATCCATTTTAAATTATTTGTTACTTTTTAATCTTCCTTTAAAATAATACAATCAACAAAATAAAAGAAATATTAACAAAAATAATATTTAATTATTAGTAGGTTTAGCAACTTCAAATTCGGAAGTTAAATTGAACATAATCAAACATTAATTATATCAAAACAAAAAACTTAGTTATTCAGATTAAAATATTCTTACAATAACTTTAATAATTTATTCTATTTTATTATTTTAGTAATATTAACTATAAATTACAAGCCCTTTTTCGAATATTTTCATTATTGTCTCTTGTTTTGAAATTTGAACATAATTTAACGTTAATACATCAATTAGAAAAACAAACTTTTGTCTTACTAATGGCTCTTTCGAAATTAATAATTATTTATTTTTTAGTTGTTTTTTTTGTTTTGTTTTTTGTTTGTTGTTTTACAACAAGTTTTCCCCCCTGTTTCTACACATTTTCAAAAAAAGTTCTATATACTTTTTAGATCAATGGGTTTTAAGCTGATTCTCTAGGTGCTAATGTAAAAATCACGTCTCTGTTGACATGATTGGATAAATGAGTAGATTAGTGGGCGACGACGACCCCGCCATTAAGATGGGCTTTCTTTCTAAATACATTGATCTTCATAATGCCCATAGAATCAAAACAAAGTGTATTGTCCATACTTTCAATCATTATATGAAGTTTGATGTCGTTGGCAATGACTAATTATTGTCGAATCAAGTACAATTCTTGAAAACGGAGGGAGGGTATCTTTTATAATACTAATAAATGTTATGTAATGATAAATTTAAACTTACCGAATTTAAAGAAATATTGTAATGCTAAATGATGTTTTGCCGTTGTTGAATTCTATTTTAAAGTATAATTTCTTTCAATTTTTTGAAAGACATGTGCTATTTAATATTAAATCACTTTAAATATTTGTTACTTTTAAATCTTCCTTTAATATAACACAATCAATAAATTAAAAGTAAATGTTAACAAAAAACAATATGTAATTATTCTGTATTTTAGCAATTGCAAATTCGGAAGTTAAATTAACATAATCAAAGATTAATATATATCAAAACAAAAAACTTAGTTACTTCAGATTGAAATATTCTTACAACAACTTTAATAATTTATTCTAATTTTTATTATTTTATAGTAATATTAACTATAAATTACAAGCCCTTTTTCGAGATATATTCATTATTGTCTCTTGTTTTGAAAATTTGAACATACTTTAACATTAATACATAAATTAGAAAAACAAACTTTTGTCTTAATAATGTTACTTTTTAAATTAATAATTATTTATTCTTTAGTTTTGTTTCAACACATTTTCAAAAAAAATCTATATACTTTAAGATCATTGGTTTTGAAGTTGATTCTCTAGGTGCTAATGTAAAAAATCACGTCTATAGTTGACATTATTGGATAAATGAGTAGATTAGTGGGCGACGACGTCCGACTTTAGATGGGTTTTCTCTCTAATACATTGAACTTCATAATGCCCATAGAATCGGGAAGAAGGAAAAACAAACTGTCTTGTCCACACTTTCAATCATTATATGAAGTTTGATGTCGTTGGCAATGACAAAATTATTGTCGAATCAAGTACAATTCTTGAGAACTATCTTATTATATATTAATAAATGTTATGTATTGATAATTTAAACTTACATCGAATTTAAAGGAATATTGTAATGCTAAATGATGTTTTGCCGTTGTTGAATTCTATTTTAAAGTATAATTTCTTTCAATTTTTTGAAAGGCATGTGTATTTAATATTAACCAATTTAATTATTTGTTACTTTTAAATCTTCCTTTAATATAACACAATCAACAAAATTAAAAGAAAATATTAACAAAAAATAATATGTTAATTATTATGTATGTTAGCAACTTCAAATTCGGAAGTTAAATTGAACATAATCAAACATTAATATATATCAAAACAAAAAACTTAGTTAATTCAGATTAAAATATTCTTACAATAACTTTAATAATTTATTCTAATTTTTATTATTTTATAGTAATATTAACTATAAATTACAAGCCCTTTTTCGAGATATTTTCATTATTGTCTCTTGTTTTGAAAATTTGAACATAATTTAACGTTAATACATCAATTAAAAAACAAACTTTTGTCTTACTAATGGCTCTTTCGAAATTAATAATTATTTATTTTTAGTTGTGTTTCTACACATTTTCAAAAAAAAGTTCTATATACTTTTTAGATCAATGGTTTTTAAGCTGATTCTCTAGGTGCTAATGTAAAAAATAGAGGACAAAAAAAAAAAAAAAACAAACTAAAAAAAAACAACAAAAAAAAAAAAAAAAAAAAAAACAAACAAAAAAAAAAAAAAAAAAAAAAAAAAAAAAATGGCAGAAAAAAAAAACAAAAAAAAAAAACAAAAAAAAAAAAAAAACAAAAAAAAAAAAAAAAAACAAAAAAAACAAAACAAAAAAAAAAACACAAAAAAAAAAAAAAAAAATACAAAAAAAAAAAAAAAAAAAAAAAAAAAAAAAAAAAAAAACAACACAAACAACAAAAAAAAAAACACAAATAAAAAAAAAAACGCGGCGGGAGGGGAGAGAGGGGGGAAAAAAAAAAAACAAATAAAAAAAAACACAATAAAAAAACAAAAAAAAAAAAAAAACAAAAGACAAAAACCAAAAAAAAAACAAAACAACAAAAAACAAACACAAAAACAAAAAAAAAAAAAAAAAAAAAAAAAAAAAAAAAAAAAAAAAAAGTAAAAAAAAACAAAAATCAACCCAGCCACCCCCAAAATCCGAAAACGTATGACCACGTCTCTGGTTGACATGATTGGATAAATGAGTAGATTAGTGGGCGACGACATCCGCCATTAAGATGGGTTTCTTTCTAAATACATTGATCTTCATAATGCCCATAGAATCAAAACAAAGTGTATTGTCCACACTTTCAATCATTATATGAAGTTTGATGTCGTTGGCAATGACTAAATTATTGTCGAATCAAGTACAATTCTTGAAACTATCTTTTTATATACAATAATGTTATGTAATGATAAATTTAAACTTACATCGAATTTAAAGAAATATTGTAATGCTAAATGATGTTTTGCCGTTGTTGAATTCTATTTTAAAGTATAATTTCTTTCAATTTTTTGAAGACATGTGCTATTTAATATTAAATCACTTTAAATATTTGTTACTTTTAAATCTTCCTTTAATATAACACAATCAACAAAATTAAAAGAAAATATTAACAAAAATAATATGTTAATTATTATGTTTTTAGCAACTTCAAATTCGGAAGTTAAATTGAACATAATCAAACATTAATATATATCAAAACAAAAACTTAGTTAATTCAGATTAAAATATTCTTACAATAACTTTAATAATTTATTCTAATTTTTATTATTTATAGTAATATTAACTATAAATTACAAGCCCTTTTTCGAGATATTTTCATTATTGTCTCTTGTTTTGAAATTTGAACATAATTTAACGTTAATACATCAATTAGAAAACAAACTTTTGTCTTACTAATGGCTCTTTCGAAATTAATAATTATTTATTTTTAGTTCTGTTTCTACACATTTTCAAAAAAAGTTCTATATACTTTTTAGAAATGGTTTTTAAGTGATTCTCTAGGTGCTAATGTAAAAATCACGTCTCTGTTGACATGATTGGATAAATGAGTAGATTAGTGGGCGCGACGACATCCGCCATTAAGATGGGCTTTCTTTCTAAATACATTGATCTTCATAATGCCCATAGAATCAAAACAAAGTGTATTGTCTATACTTTCAATCATTATATGAAGTTTGATGTCGTTGGCAATTACTAAATTATTGTCAAATCAAGTACAATTCTTGAAAACTATCTTTTTATATACTAATAAATGTTATGTAATGATAAATTTAAACTTACATGGAATTTAAAGAAATATTGTAATGCTAAATGATGTTTTGCCGTCGTTGAATTTTATTTTAAAGTACAATTTCTTTCAATTTTTTGAAAGACATGTGCTATTTAATATTAAATCACTTTAAATATTTGTTACTTTTAAATCTTCCTTTAATATAACACATTCAATAAAATTAAAAGTAAATGTTAACAAAAAACAATATGTTAATTATTCTGTACTTTAGCAACTGCAAATTCGGAAGTTAAATTTAACATAATCAAACATTAATATATATCAAAACAAAAAACTTAGTTACTTCAGATTGAAATATTCTTACAACAACTTTAATAATTTATTCTAATTTTTATTATTTTATAGTAATATTAACTATAAATTACAAGCCCTTTTTCGAGATATATTCATTATTGTCTCTTGTTTTGAAAATTTGAACATACTTTAACATTAATACATAAATTAGAAAAACAAACTTTTGTCTTAATAAAATTACTTTTTAAATTAATAATTATTCATTCTTTAGTTTTGTTTCAACACATTTTCAAAAAAAAAAATTCTCTATACTTTTAAGATCAATGGTTTTGAAGTTGATTCTCTAGGTGCTAATGTAAAAAATCACGTCTATAGTTGACATTATTGGATAAATGAGTAGATTAGTGGGCGACGACGTCCGACTTTAAGATGGGTTTTCTCTCTAAATACATTGAACTTCATAATGCCCATAGAATCAAAACAAACTGTCTTGTCCACACTTTCAATCATTATATGAAGTTTGATGTCGTTGGCAATGACAAAATTATTGTCGAATCAAGTACAATTCTTGAGAACTATCTTATTATATATTAATAAATGTTATGTATTGATAAATTTAAACTTACATCGAATTTAAAGGAATATTGTAATGCTAAATGATGTTTTGCCGTTGTTGAATTCTATTTTAAAGTATAATTTCTTTCAATTTTTGAAAGGCATGTGGTATTTAATATTAAACCAATTTAATTATTTGTTACTTTTAAATCTTCCTTTATATAATACAATCAACAAATTAAAAGAAAATATTAACAAAAAATAATATGTTAATTATTATGTATGTTAGCAACTTCAAATTCGGAAGTTAAATTGAACATAATCAAACATTAATATATATCAAAACAAAAACTTAGTTAATTCAGATTAAAATATTCACACAATAACTTTAATAATTTATTCTAATTTTTATTATTTTATAGTAATATTAACTATAAATTACAAGCCCTTTTTCGAGATATTTTCATTATTGTCTCTTGTTTTGAAAATTTGAACATAATTTAACGTTAATACATTAATTAGAAAAACAAACTTTTGTATTACTAATGGCTCTTTCGAAATTAATAATTATTTATTTTTTAGTTTTGTTTCTACACATTTTCAAAAAAAAGTTCTATATACTTTTTAGATCAATGGTTTTTAAGCTGATTCTCTAGGTGCTAATGTAAAAAATCACGTCTCTGGTTGACATGATTGGATAAATGAGTAGATTAGTGGGCGACGACATCCGCCATTAAGATGGGCTTTCTTTCTAAATACATTGATCTTCATAATGCCCATAGAATCAAAACAAAGTGTATTGTCCATACTTTCAATCATTATATGAAGTTTGATGTCGTTGGCAATGACTAAATTATTGTCGAATCAAGTACAATTCTTGAAAACTATCTTTTTATATACTAATAAATGTTATGTAATGATAAATTTAAACTTACATCGAATTTAAAGAAATATTGTAATGCTAAATGATGTTTTGCCGTTGTTGAATTCTATTTTAAAGTATAATTTCTTTCAATTTTTGAAAGACATGTGCTATTTAATATTAAATCACTTTAAATATTTGTTACTTTTAAATCTTCCTTTAATATAACACAATCAATAAAATTAAAAGTAAATGTTAACAAAAAACAATATGATAATTATTCTGTATTTTAGCAATTGCAAATTCGGAAGTTAAATTTAACATAATCAAAGATTAATATATATCAAAAAAAAAAACTTAGTTACTTCAGATTGAAATATTCTTACAACAACTTTAATAATTTATTCTAATTTTTATTATTTTATAGTAATATTAACTATAAATTACAAGCCCTTTTTCGAGATATATTCATTATTGTCTCTTGTTTTGAAAATTTGAACATACTTTAACATTAATACATAAATTAGAAAAACAAACTTTTGTCTTAATAATGTTACTTTTTAAATTAATAATTATTTATTCATTAGTTTTTTTCAACACATTTTCAAAAAAAAAATCTATATACTTTTAAGATCATTGGTTTTGAAGTTGATTCTCTAGGTGCTAATGTAAAAAATCACGTCTATAGTTGACATTATTGGATAAATGAGTAGATTAGTGGGCGACGACGTCCGACTTTAAGATGGGTTTTCTCTCTAAATACATTGAACTTCATAATGCCCATAGAATCAAAACAAACTGTCTTGTCCACACTTTCAATCATTATATGAAGTTTGATGTCGTTGGCAATGACAAAAATATTAGCGAATCAAGTACAATTCTTGAGAACTATCTTATTATATATTAATAAATGTTATGTATTGATAAATTTAAACTTACATCGAATTTAAAGGAATATTGTAATGCTAAATGATGTTTTGCCGTTGTTGAATTCTATTTTAAAGTATAATTTCTTTCAATTTTTTGAAAGGCATATGCTATTTAATATTAAACCACTTTAATTATTTGTTACTTTTAAATCTTCCTTAATATAATACAATCAACAAAATTAAAAGAAAATATTAACAAAAAATAATATGTTAATTATTATGTATGTTAGCAACTTCAAATTCGGAAGTTAAATTGAACATAATCAAACATTAATATATATCAAAACAAAAAACTTAGTTAATTTAGATTAAAATATTCTTACAATAACTTTAATAATTTATTCTAATTTTTATTATTTTACAGTAATATTAACTATAAATTACAAGCCCTTTTTCGAGATATTTTCATTATTGTCTCTTGTTTTGAAAATTTGAACATAATTTAACGTTAATACATCAATTAGAAAAACAAACTTTTGTATTACTAATGGCTCTTTCGAAATTATATATTATTTATTTTTAGTTCTGTTTCTACACATTTTCAAAAAAAAGTTCTATATACTTTTTAGATCAATGGTTTTTAAGCTGATTCTCTAGGTGCTAATGTAAAAAATCACGTCTCTGGTTGACATGATTGGATAAATGAGTAGATTAGTGGGCGACGACATCCGCCATTAAGATGGGCTTTCTTTCTAAATACATTGATCTTCATAATGCCCATAGAATCAAAACAAAGTGTATTGTCCACACTTTCAATCATTATATGAAGTTTGATGTCGTTGGCAATGACTAAATTATTGTCGAATCAAGTACAATTCTTGAAAACTATCTTTTTATATACTATTAAATGTTATGTAATGATAAATTTAAACTTACATCGAATTTAAAGAAATATTGTAATGCTAAATGATGTTTTGCCGTTGTTGAATTCTATTTTAATTATAATTTCTTTCAATTTTTGAAAGACATGTGCTATTTAATATTAAATCACTTTAAATATTTGTTACTTTTAAATCTTCCTTTAATATAACACAATCAAGAAAATTAAAAGTAAATGTTAACAAAAAATAATATGTTAATTATTGTATTTTAGCAACTGTAAATTCGGAAGTTAAATTTAACATAATCAAACATTAATATATATCAAAACAAAAAACTTAGTTAATTCAGATTAAAATATTCTTATAACAACTTTAATAATTTATTTTAATTTTTATTATTTTATAGTAATATTAATTATAAATTACAAGCCCTTTTTCGAGATATTTTCATTATTGTCTCTTGTTTTGAAAATTTGAACATAATTTAAAATTAATACATAAATTAGAAAAACAAACTTTTGTCTTACTAATTAATGTTATTTTTTGAAATTAATAAATATTTATTCTTTAGTTTTGTTTCTACACATTTTCAAAAAAAAAATTCTATATACTTTTAAGATTAATGGTTTTGAAGTTGATTCTCTAGGTGCTAATGTAAAAAATCACGTCTATGGTTGACATTATTGGATAAATGAGTAGATTAGTGGGCGACGACGTCCGACTTTAAGATGGGTTTTCTCTCTAAATACATTGAACTTCATAATGCCCATAGAATCAAAACAAGCTGTATTGTCCACACTTTCAATCGTTATATGAAGTTTGATGTCGTTGGCAATGACAAAATTATTGTCGAATCAAGTACAATTCTTGAAAACTATCTTATTATATATTAATAAATGTTATGTAATGATAAATTTAAACTTACATCGAATATAAAGGAAATTGTAATGCTAAATGATGTTTTGCCGTTGTTGAATTCTATTTTAAAGTATAATTTCTTTAAATATTTTGAAAGGCATGTGCTATTTAATATTAAACCACGTTAATTATTTGTTTCTTTTAAATCTTCCTTTAATATAACACAATCAACAAAATTAAAAGAAAATGTTAACAAAAAATAATATGTTAATTATTATGTATTTTAGCAACTTCAAATTCGGAAGTTAAATTGAGCATAATCAAACATTAATATATATCAAAACAAAAAACTTAGTTAATTCAGATTAAAATATTCTTACAACAACTTTAATAATTTATTCTAATTTTTATTATTTTATAGTAATATTAACTATAAATTACAAGCCCTTTTTCGAGATATTTTCATTATTGTCTCTTGTTTTGAAAATTTGAACATAATTTCACGTTAATACATCAATTATAAAACAAACTTTTGTCTTACTAATGGCTCTTTCGAAATTAATAATTATTTATTTTTTAGTTTTGTTTCTACATATTTTCAAAAAAAAGTTCTATATACTTTTTAGAACAATGGTTTTGAAGCTGATTCTCTAGGTGCTAATCTAAAAAATCACGTCTCTGGTTGATATTATTGGATACATAAGTAGATTAGTGGGCGACGACATCCGCCATTAAGATGGGCTTTCTCTCTAAATACATTGATCTTCATAATGCCCATAGAATCAAAACAAAGTGTATTGTCCATACTTTCAATCATTATATGAAGTTTGATGTCGTTGGCAATGACTAAATTATTGTCGAATCAAGTACAATTCTTGAAAACTATCTTTTTATATATTAATAAATGTTATGTAATGATAAATTTAAACTTACATTGAATTTAAAGGAAATTGTAATGCTAAATGATGTTTTGCCGTTGTTGAATTCTATTTTAAAGTATAATTTCTTTAAATATTTTGAAAGGCATGTGCTATTTAATATTAAACCACGTTAATTATTTGTTACTTTTAGATCTTCATTTAATATAACATAATCAACAAAATTAAAAGAAAATATTAACAAAAAATAATATGTTAATTATTATGTATTTTAGCAACTTCAAATTCGGAAGTTAAATTGAACATAATCAAACATTAATATATATCAAAACAAAAAACTTAGTTAATTCAGATTAAAATTCTTACAACAACTTTAATAATTTATTCTAATTTTTATTATTTTATAGTAATATTAACTATAAATTACAAGCCATTTTTCGAGATATTTTCATTATTGTCTCTTGTTTTGAAAATTTGAACATAATTTTACGTTAATACATCAATTAGAAAAACAAACTTTTGTCTTACTAATGGCTCTTTCGAAATTAATAATTATTTATTTTTTAGTTGTGTTTCTACACATTTTCAAAAAAAAAGTTCTATATACTTTTTAGATCAATGGTTTTGAAGCTGATTCTCTAGGTGCTAATGTAAAAAATCACGTCTCTGGTTGACATTATTGGATAAATGAGTAGATTAGTGGGCGACGACATCTGCCATTAAGATGGGTTTTCTCTCTAAATACATTGATCTTCATAATGCCCATAGAATCAAAACAAAGTGTATTGTCCATGTAACACCCCGATTAAAATAAGATAATTATTTAATGTAAGTTAATATTATATTTATTAATTTAATTAAATAATTTAGAATATTATTGGATTTTATTATTGGAATATATAAGTGTGAAATAAGGAAAAAGAGTCTCATTTGGAAAAGAAAGTTTTCACGTGAAACAGAGAAGCGATTGAGAAAGAGGAGAAAGGGCAAAGAGGCAGAGCAAGAGGAAGAAGATTGGAGAAGAGAAGAGCTTGGAGCTTAGAAATTGCCGGATTAACTCAGGTAAGGGGGGTTTATCGTCGTTTAATGGGTATTATGGGTTAGCATGTAATGGGTAGTGATAAACCGTTGAATTGACCCTAATTGGGATTGGAAATGTTTAAAATTACGTTGGATAAACTGTGTTAAAAACTGTAATTGAATCCGTAATTGTGTGAGTCGTGTTTTCCCGAACGTATAGCTTTTTACGGAATTGGAATCGGAGGTCCGGAAGTCCTCCAACGGCGGAAAATGCGGAGAATTCTGCATTCTGCTTTGTGTTAGCGCAGGAACTGCTGTTTTGTCTGCGTTAACCGGTTAACCCAGGGTGTTAACCGGTTAACACTGTTGCGAATTGTGAAATTAGTGTTGTTTTGCCTGCGTTAACCGGTTAACCCAGGGCGTTAACCGGTTAACACTGTTGCGTTTTGCCAGAAAGTGTGTTTGTGCTGCGTTAACCGGTTAACCCAGGGCGTTAACCGGTTAACACTGTTGAAAAGTGAGAAAATTGACATTTTGATGTTGTGTACATAATTGATGTTTGGCCTATAGTGGCGTATGATGTAATAGGGATTAATTCCCGCTATTTGAGCAGTATAGGTATTAGTAGAGTGTGCTAATACTGTGTTTAATTATTTGACATGATATGATGTGTTGATACATGTGTTGATAATGTATGATAGTATGCATAATGTTGTGAATGTGTATGTTATGCATGTGTTGTGAATGGACTGTTTTATGGCTTAGAGAGTGAGCATCGGTCCATCGTGGATTATTGTTGTGATGTTGCATTGCTAGGTGATTAGCATGCATATTGTGGCCTTTATGGTGGTAGCTAATTCCCATGGTGAGGAATTAGTGAGTAAATCATTGTGGATTATTGTTGATGATTTTGCATTGCGAGGTGATTTAGCATGCATATTGTAGTCTGTATGGTGGTAGCTAATTCCCATAGTGAGGAATTAGTGAGTTGGTGGTAGCTAATTCCGTGGTGTGGAATTAGTGAGTGAGTCACTAGGTCTCAAATGAGTGGGACTAGTGGGCTTGGTAGCCGTATCTGGATTTGATCGGTGAGGTGAACTATATGTTCACGAATAGTCAGTACCGCATGCATGGAGTCTCATTGCATAATATGTGTATGGCGTATAATATGAATGGATGTATTCCAATATTATACGTGTGTTTGTGTTGATTGAGTATGAGTATGAGTTGTATTGGTGTTGAGTTTGATATTTGAGTTGATGTGTCGTTACTGAATGTGTGATCCGATTAGGGTGATTAATGTGTTAAATTACTTAACATGACATTATATTCTATAATGCTTATTATATCGATTGAGGAACTCACCCTTACAACTATTTTTTTCAGGTAACGAGCAGTGATTGAGTAGAAGCTAATGCTTGGAGTCTAGTGTAGTCTCCTTAGTGGGTCATGCTCTGATAGATGTAACATCGGGAGGGAACATTTTAATAGTGTTGTTGATGTTTGTTGAACCAGTTGACATGTAGTATGTTACATGTTTTGAATGATCGATTTGATCTCTATCCGCTGCGTACTGTGCAATACTTTATGTTTTGAGTTAAATAATGAGCATGACTAAATATTATGAGAATTGGTGTGAAATAATTGTGTGACAGCCTTGATTGCATAATTACTCTGATTTATATTTGTGATTTTAATTAAATATTTGGGGTATTTTAGAAGGGTGTTACATTAGTGGTATCAGAGCATAGTCGGTCGAGTCGAGTCGTAATTATTCTGTTCCCTGTACGGGATAGGTGTTGTGTGTAACCCTATCAGTACTTATGGTTTTAGCTTGTTGGGTTTTCAGAATAGAGATGGCTGGAAGAGGTAGAGATGATGCTGCGATTGCTGAGGCTCTGGGTATGCTGGCTGGAGTACTTGGAGGAAATCGGAATGTTGCGGGAATGGGAGCTGCTCGTCAACTGAGTGAGTTCCAGAAGAACAATCCTCCAATGTTCAAGGGAGCATACGATCCAGATGGCGCTCAGAAGTGGTTGAAGGAGATCGAGAGGATCTTCCGAGTGACTGAGTGTGCCGATAACCAGAAGGTCAGGTTCGGTACGCATATGCTGTCAGAAGAAGCAGATGATTGGTGGGTTGCTACCCGCACTGAGTTGGAATCTGCTGGGAATGCTGAGATCACTTGGGCTGTGTTCAGAGAGAGATTCCTGAGGAAGTATTTTCCAGAGGATGTCAGAGGAAAGAAAGAGATAGAGTTCTTAGAATTGAAGCAGGGCAATCGGTCTGTTACGGAGTATGCTGCTAAGTTCACAGAGCTGTCGAAGTATTATACTCCCTATGATGAGGCTGCTGGAGAATTCTCAAAATGTGTGAAGTTTGAGAACGGGTTGCGTCCCGAGATCAAGCAGGCTATTGGGTATCAACGGATTAGAGTGTTTTCTGATTTGGTTGACTGTTGCAGGATTTTTGAACAGGATACCAAGGCTAGAGCAGAGAGCTATCAGCAAAGGGTTGATAGGAAAGGCAAGAATCAGAATGATCGTGGGAAACCGTATGCAGCTGGCAAAGGTTTCCAGAGACAGAGTGGAATGAAGAGGCCTAGTGGGGGAGACTCTAGTGCCCCTGCTAAGTGTTACAGATGTGGTCAGGCTGGACATCGTGTCCATGAGTGTACCAGTGCTGAGAGGAAGTGTTTCAAGTGTGGAAAAGGTGGTCATTTGGCTGCAGAGTGCCGGTCGAAGACTGTGACTTGTTTCAACTGTGGAGAGTTGGGTCATATTAGCCCACAGTGTCCTAAGCCGAAGAGAGAGAACCAGTCGGGAGGCAAGGTTTTTGCTTTATCGGGTTCTGAGACTTCTGCAGATGATCGTTTGATCCGAGGTACGTGTTATATTAATGGCTTTCCTCTCGTAGCTATTATTGACACCGGTGCTACTCATTCCTTTATATCCTTGGATTGTGCTGTGAAACTTAAGTTAGAGATATCTGAGATGCGTGGAAGTATGGTGATTGATACTCCTGCGAAGGGTTCAGTGACTACTACTTCAGTTTGTTTAAATTGTCCTTTGAGTATTTTTGGTAGAGACTTTGGGATGGACCTTGTGTGTCTTCCACTAGTGCAGATTGATGTTATTCTGGGTATGAACTGGTTGGTGTTTAACCGAGTTTATATCAATTGTTTTGATAAGACTGTGATTTTTCCTGAGAATGAGGAAGGAAAGAGTTTGTTTCTATCTGCAAGGCAGGTGAATGAGGCAGTAGCAGATGGGGCAGAGTTGTTTATGCTGTTAGCGACTTTGGAGGCTAAAGATAAACTTGTGATTCGCGATCTAGCCGTGGTGTGTGATTTTCCTGATGTGTTTCCAGAAGAAGTGAATGAATTGCCGCCAGAGCGTGAAGTTGAGTTCTCGATTGATTTAGTACCTGGTACTAGGCCGATATCGATGGCTCCGTACCGTATGTCTGTTGTTGAGTTAACTGAATTGAAGAGTCAGTTGGAAGATCTGTTGGATAAGAAATTTATTCGTCTGAGTGTGTCACCGTGGGGTGCACCAGTGTTATTGGTTAAGAAGAAAGAAGGTACTATGAGGCTGTGTGTGGATTACAGGCAACTGAATAAAGTGACGATCAAGAATCGGTATCCTTTACCGAGGATTGATGATTTGATGGATCAGTTGGTTGGTGCGAGTGTGTTCAGCAAAATAGATTTGAGATTGGGATATCATCAAATACGTGTGAAAACTGAGGATATTCAGAAGACTGCTTTCAGAACAAGGTATGGACACTATGAGTATTTTGTAATGCCTTTTGGTGTGACTAATGCGCCTGGAGTGTTTATGGAGTATATGAATAGGATTTTCCATCCGTACCTAGATAAGTTTGTTGTGGTGTTTATTGATGACATATTGGTGTATTCGAAATCTGAAGAAGAGCATGCTGAACATTTGAGAGTGGTTTTAGGAGTTCTACGAGAAAAGAAGTTATTTGCGAAACTGTCTAAGTGTGAATTTTGGTTAGAAGAGGTTAGTTTTCTTGGTCATGTGATTTCAAGAGATGGTGTTGCTGTTGATCCTTCTAAGATAGAAGCGGTATCTAAGTGGGAAGCTCCGAAGTCAGTTTCTGAGATAAGGAGTTTTCTTGGTTTGGCTGGTTACTATAGGAAATTCATTGAAGGATTTTCTAAGTTGGCGTTACCGTTGACGATGTTGACTAGAAAGGGGCAAGCATTTGTTTGGGACTCAAAATGTGAAGAAGGTTTCCAAGAGTTAAAGAGAAGGTTGACTACTGCTCCTATTCTGATATTACCGAGTTCGTCGGAATCATTTGAGGTTTACTGTGATGCTTCATTGTTGGGTTTGGGTGGTGTGTTGATGCAGAATAAGCAGGTTATAGCTTATGCTTCGAGACAACTGAGGGTTCATGAGAGGAACTATCCGACACACGATTTAGAGTTGGCAGCTGTGGTATTTGTTCTGAAGTTATGGAGGCATTACTTGTACGGGTCAAGATTTGAGGTTTTCAGTGACCATAAGAGTTTAAAGTATTTGTTTGATCAGAAAGAGCTGAATATGAGACAGAGGAGATGGTTAGAGTTTCTGAAGGATTATGACTTTGGTTTGAACTACCATCCGGGTAAAGCAAACGTAGTGGCTGATGCATTGAGTCGGAAATCATTGCATATGTCTATGTTAATGGTTAAAGAATTGGATTTAATTGAGCAGTTTAGAGACTTGAGTTTGGTGTGTGAGAGTACTCACAATAGTGTTAAATTGGGGATGTTGAAGTTAACGAGTGGTATTCTGGATGAGATTAGAGAGGGTCAGAAATCCGATGTGCTTTTGGTTGATAAGTTGACTCTAGTGAATCAAGGTCAAGGTGGTGAATTCAGAGTTGATGAGAGTGGTGTTTTGAGATTTGGTAATCGGGTGTGTATTCCGGATGTTACCGAACTTAAGAAGAGTATTCTGGAGGAAGGACATCGTAGTGGCCTGAGTATTCATCCTGGAGCTACGAAGATGTATCATGATTTGAAAAGGTTATTTTGGTGGCCGGGAATGAAAAGAGAAATTGCGAGTTTTGTTTATTCCTGTTTGACTTGTCAGAAGTCAAAGATTGAGCATCAGAAGCCGTCTGGGCTAATGCAACCGTTGACTATTCCAGAGTGGAAGTGGGATAGTATCAGTATGGATTTTGTTTCTGGTTTGCCGAGGACAAATAAGAATTGTGAAGCTATTTGGGTGATTGTTGACAGATTGACGAAATCGGCTCATTTCATTCCGATCAGAATGGATTATCCGTTAGAGAGATTAGCCGAGTTGTATATTGAGAAGATTGTAAGTTTGCATGGTATTCCGTCGAGTATTGTTTCGGACAGAGATCCTAGATTTACATCGAAGTTTTGGGAAGGTTTGCAGAGGGCTTTGGGAACTAAGCTGAGATTGAGTTCTGCATATCATCCGCAGACTGATGGTCAGACTGAGAGGACGATTCAGTCATTAGAGGACCTTTTGAGGGCTTGTGTTTTGGAGAAGGGAGGTGCTTGGGATTGTTACTTACCTTTGATTGAGTTTACCTACAACAATAGTTTTCATTCGAGCATTGGTATGGCACCGTTTGAAGCTTTGTATGGTAGGAGATGTCGGACACCTTTATGTTGGTATGAGTCCGGTGAGAGTGTTGTGGTTGGACCGGAGATTGTTCAACAAACTACGGAAAAGATTAAGATGATTCAGGAGAAGATGAGAATTGCTCAGAGTCGTCAGAAGAGTTATCATGACAAGAGGAGGAAGTCACTTGAGTTCCAAGAGGGAGATCATGTGTTTCTTCGTGTTACTCCGATAACTGGAGTTGGTCGAGCTTTGAAGTCGAAGAAGTTGACACCTCGATTTATTGGTCCTTATCAGATTTTGGAGAGGATAGGGGAAGTAGCCTATCGTATCGCTTTACCGCCGTCACTTGCGAATTTGCATGAGGTTTTTCATGTGTCTCAGTTGAGGAGGTACATTCATGATCCGTCGCATGTAGTCCAAGTAGATGATGTACAGGTGAGAGATAACCTGACTGTTGAAACATCACCTATGAGGATCGAGGATCGAGAGTTGAAGCAGTTGCGGGGTAAAGAGATTGCCTTGGTGAAGGTAGCTTGGGGAGGACCAGCAGGTGGCAATGTGACTTGGGAACTTGAGAGTCAGATGAAGGAGTCTTATCCGGAGTTATTCGCTTGAGGTATGTTTTCGAGGACGAAAACTCTTTTAGTGGGGGAGAGTTGTAACACCCCGATTAAAATAAGATAATTATTTAATGTAAGTTAATATTATATTTATTAATTTAATTAAATAATTTAGAATATTATTGGATTTTATTATTGGAATATATAAGTGTGAAATAAGGAAAAAGAGTCTCATTTGGAAAAGAAAGTTTTCACGTGAAACAGAGAAGCGATTGAGAAAGAGGAGAAAGGGCAAAGAGGCAGAGCAAGAGGAAGAAGATTGGAGAAGAGAAGAGCTTGGAGCTTAGAGATTGCCGGATTAACTCAGGTAAGGGGGGTTTATCGTCGTTTAATGGGTATTATGGGTTAGCATGTAATGGGTAGTGATAAACCGTTGAATTGACCCTAATTGGGATTGGAAATGTTGAAAATTACGTTGGATAAACTGTGTTAAAAACTGTAATTGAATCCGTAATTGTGTGAGTCGTGTTTTCCCGAACGTATAGCTTTTTACGGAATTGGAATCGGAGGTCCGGAAGTCCTCCAACGGCGGAAAATGCGGAGAATTCTGCATTCTGCTTTGTGTTAGCGCAGGAACTGCTGTTTTGTCTGCGTTAACCGGTTAACCCAGGGTGTTAACCGGTTAACACTGTTGCGAATTGTGAAATTAGTGTTGTTTTGCCTGCGTTAACCGGTTAACCCAGGGCGTTAACCGGTTAACACTATTGCGTTTTGCCAGAAAGTGTGTTTGTGCTGCGTTAACCGGTTAACCCAGGGCGTTAACCGGTTAACACTGTTGAAAAGTGAGAAAATTGACATTTTGATGTTGTGTACATAATTGATGTTTGGCCTATAGTGGCGTATGATGTAATAGGGATTAATTCCCGCTATTTTGAGCAGTATAGGTATTAGTAGAGTGTGCTAATACTGTGTTTAATTATTTGACATGATATGATGTGTTGATACATGTGTTGATAATGTATGATAGTATGCATAATGTTGTGAATGTGTATGTTATGCATGTGTTGTGAATGGACTGTTTTATGGCTTAGAGAGTGAGCATCGGTCCATCGTGGATTATTGTTGTGATGTTGCATTGCTAGGTGATTAGCATGCATATTGTGGCCTTTATGGTGGTAGCTAATTCCCATGGTGAGGAATTAGTGAGTAAATCATTGTGGATTATTGTTGATGATTTTGCATTGCGAGGTGATTTAGCATGCATATTGTAGTCTGTATGGTGGTAGCTAATTCCCATAGTGAGGAATTAGTGAGTTGGTGGTAGCTAATTCCGTGGTGTGGAATTAGTGAGTGAGTCACTAGGTCTCAAATGAGTGGGACTAGTGGGCTTGGTAGCCGTATCTGGATTTGATCGGTGAGGTGAACTATATGTTCACGAATAGTCGGTACCGCATGCATGGAGTCTCATTGCATAATATGTGTATGGCGTATAATATGAATGGATGTATTCCAATATTATACGTGTGTTTGTGTTGATATTGAGTATGAGTATGAGTTGTATTGGTGTTGAGTTTGATATTTGAGTTGATGTGCCGTTACTGAATGTGTGATCCGATTAGGGTGATTAATGTGTTAAATTACTTAACATGACATTATATTCTATAATGCTTATTATATCGATTGAGGAACTCACCCTTACAACTATTTTTTTCAGGTAACGAGCAGTGATTGAGTAGAAGCTAATGCTTGGAGTCTAGTGTAGTCTCCTTAGTGGGTCATGCTCTGATAGATGTAACATCGGGAGGGAACATTTTAATAGTGTTGTTGATGTTTGTTGAACCAGTTGACATGTAGTATGTTACATGTTTTGAATGATCGATTTGATCTCTATCCGCTGCGTACTGTGCAATACTTTATGTTTTGAGTTAAATAATGAGCATGACTAAATATTATGAGAATTGGTGTGAAATAATTGTGTGACACCCTTGATTGCATAATTACTCTGATTTATATTTGTGATTTTAATTAAATATTTGGGGTATTTTAGAAGGGTGTTACAGTCCACACTTTCAATCATTATATGAAGTTTGATGTCGTTGGCAATGACTAAATTATTGTCGAATCAAGTACAATTCTTGAAAACTATCTTTTTATATATTAATAAATGTTATGTAATGATAAATTTAAACTTACATCGAATTTAAAGAAATATTGTAATGCTAAATGATGTTTTGCCGTTGTTGAATTCTATTTTAAAGTATAATTTCATTAAATATTTTGAAAGGCATGTGCTATTTAATATTAAATCACTTTAAATATTTGTTACTTTTAAATCTTCCTTTAATATAACACAATCAACAAAATTAAAAGTAAATGTTAACAAAAACTAATATGTTAATTATTATATTTTAGCAACTGTAACTTCGGAAGTTAAATTTAACATAATCAAACATTAATATATATCAAAACAAAAAACTTAGTTACTTCAGATTGAAATATTCTTACAACAACTTTAATCATTTATTTTAATTTTTATTATTTTATAGTAATATTAACTATAAATTACAAGCCCTTTTTCGAGATATATTCATTATTGTCTCTTGTTTTGAAAATTTGAACATAATTTAACATTAATACATAAATTAGAAAAACAAACTTTTGTCTTACTAATGTTATTTTTTGAAATTAATAATTATTTATTCTTTAGTTTTGTTTCTACACATTTTCAAAAAAAAAATTCTATATACTTTTAAGATCAATGGATTTGAAGTTGATTCTCTAGGTGCTAATGTAAAAAATCACGTCTATGGTTGACATTATTGGATAAATGAGTAGATTAGTGGGCGACGACATCCGACTTTAAGATGGGTTTTCTCTCTAAATACATTGAACTTCATAATGCCCATAGAATCAAAACAAGCTGTATTGTCCA
The DNA here is from genome assembly GCF_024323335.1 of Lathyrus oleraceus. Lineage (NCBI taxonomy): Eukaryota > Viridiplantae > Streptophyta > Magnoliopsida > Fabales > Fabaceae > Lathyrus > Lathyrus oleraceus. Next base: position 507,581,194 of record NC_066581.1, read on the forward strand.
CACTTTCAATCGTTATATGAAGTTTGATGTCGTTGGCAATGACAAAATTATTGTCGAATCAAGTACAATTCTTGAAAACTATCTTATTATATATTAATAAATGTTATGTAATCATAAATTTAAACTTACATCGAATTTAAAGGAAATTGTAATGCTAAATGATGTTTTGCCGTTGTTGAATTCTATTTTAAAGTATAATTTCTTTAAATATTTTGAAAGGCATGTGCTATTTAATATTAAACCACGTTAATTATTTGTTACTTTTAAATCTTCCTTTAATATAACACAATCAACAAAATTAAAAGAAAATATTAACAAAAAATAATATGTTAATTATTATGTATTTTAGCAACTTCAAATTCGGGAGTTAAATTGAACATAATCAAACAATAATATATATCAAAACAAAAAACTTTGTTAATTCAGATTAAAATATTCTTACAACAACTTTAATAATTTATTCTAATTTTTATTATTTTATAGTAATATTAACTATAAATTACAAGCCCTTTTTCGAGATATTTTCATTATTGTCTCTTGTTTTGAAAATTTGAACATAATTTAACGTTAATACATCAATTAGAAAAACAAACTTTTGTCTTACTAATGGCTCTTTCGAAATTAATAATTATTTATTTTTTAGTTTTGTTTCAACACATTTTCAAAAAAAAAGTTCTATACACTTTTTAGATCAATGGTTATGAAGTTGATTCTCTAGGTGCTAATGTAAAAAATCACGTATCTGGTTGACATTATTGGATAAATGAGTAGATTAGTGGGCGACAACATCCGCCATTAAGATGGGTTTTCTATCTAAATACATTGATCTTCATAATGCCCATAGAATCAAACAAAGTGTATTTCCACACTTTCAATCATTATATGAAGTTTGATGTCGTTGGCAATAACAAAATTATTGTCGAATCAAGTACAATTCTTGAAAACTATCTTTTTATATATTAATAAATGTTATGTAATGATAAATTTAAACTTACATCGAATTTAAAGAAATATTGTAATGCTAAATGATGTTTTGCCGTTGTTGAATTCTATTTTAAAGTATAATTTCTTTAAATATTTTGAAAGGCATGTGCTATTTAATATTAAATCACTTCAAATATTTGTTACTTTTAAATATTCCTTTAATATAACACAATCAACAAAATTAAAAGTAAATGTTACCAAAAAATAATATGTTAATTATTGTATTTTAGCAACTGTAAATTCGGAAGTTAAATTTAACATAATAAAACATTAATATATATCAAAACAAAAAACTTAGTTAGTTCAGATTGAAATATTCTTACAACAACTTTAATAATTTATTCTAATTTTTATTATTTTATAGTAATATTAACTATAAATTAGAAGCCCTTTTTCGAGATATATTCATTATTGTCTCTTGTTTTGAAAATTTGAACATAATTTAACATTAATACATAAATTAGAAACCCAAACTTTTGTCTTACTAATGTTACTTTTGAAATTAATAATTATTTATTCTTTTGTTTTGTTTCTACACATTTTCAAAAAAAATTCAATATACTTTTAAGATCAATGGTTTTGAAGCTGATTCTCTAGGTGCTAATGTAAAAAATCACGTCTCTGGTTGACATTATTGGATAAATGAGTAGATTAGTGGGCGACGACGTCCGCCATTAAGATGGGTTTTCTCTCTAAATACATTGAACTTCATAATGCCCATAGAATCTAAACAAACTGTATTGTCCACACTTTCAATCATTATATGAAGTTGGATGTCGTTGTCAATGACAAAATTATTGTCGAATCAAGTACAATTCTTGAAAACTATCTTATTATATTTTAATAAATGTTATGTAATGATAAATTTAAACTTACATCGAATTTACAGAAATATTGTAATGCCATTATGTTTTGCTGTCGTTGAATTCTATTTTAAAGTATAATTTCTTTCAATTTTTTGAAAGGCATGTGCTATTTAATATTAAACCACTTTAATTATTTGTTACTTTTAAATCTTCCTTTAATATAACACAATCAACAAAATTAAGAGTAAATGTTAACAAAAAATAATATGTTAATTATTATGTATTTTAGCAGCTGCAAATTCGGAAGTTAAATTGAACATAATCAAACATTAATATATATCAAAACAAAAAACTTAGTTAATTCAGATTAAAATATTCTTACAACAACTTTAATAATTTATTCTAATTGTTATTATTTTATAGTAATATTTACTATAAATTACAAGCCCTTTTTCGAGATATATACATTAATGTCTCTTGTTTTGAAAATTTGAACATAATTTAACGTTAATACATCAATTAGAAAAACGGGCAAATTTACCGAGATAACCCACTTTTTCGAAGAAATTCCCAAAATAACCCACTTTTCAGCAAAATTCCCAATCTACCCCACTTTTAGGAGGAGGCGCCAATTGGATTGGCGACCCCTCTTAAAAATTGCTAGGAGGCGCCAATTGGATTGGCTAGGGCACCTGCCCTAGCCAGTCCAAATGGCGCCTATGTGTAATTTTTAAGAGGGGGCGCCAATCCAATTGGCGCCTCCCTTAAAAGAGCCTCAAATGAAAAAACCTCCAACATGAAAGTTGTATAGCTTTTTCAAGACAATGAATTTGGATATACATTTTGCATCATTTGGATTTTTTATGAGAAAGTTATGGGCAGTTGAAGTTGGACTTCTGAGTTTTTCAACTATAATCTGACCTATAATGTCTTGCATTATTTCATGTGTTTCTTTTAGAGTTATGAAATTTTGTCCAACATAACAACTGAAGTAGACATCTTAAATTTTTCAATGCACTTGGTCCCACCTCAAAATAATTAAAAATGAGTGAGTTAGGTCCCTGCGAAGTTGACCCAAAATTAGGGTTTCTGTCAAAATGACCTATAATGTTTTGAAATGAATGATGAGCTTCCAAGTTTCAAATGGATTTTTGATGAACATGAAAGTTGTTCATATGGCGACTGTTGTTAAAACTTGAATGGAGGCGCCAATTGGATTGGCTAGGGTGTAACACCTCAAAATTTGCCCTCCTCTCTTGGGACTAGCTTAACATATTGCATTGCATTTTTAGGTCATTAGGCATTGCATATTTCATATCATGTGGTAACATTGTGCAAGTCGTCCTTCAAAAGTCTTGATCAGGAGATGAAGAGGTGGAGATGCATGCTAGGGTTTCATTGACTGATTATTGATCATCTGAGGATGTGTGCATCAAATTAGGGTTTTGTGATTCTCAAAGGAGATTGGTCTTCATCTTGATTGGAATGATTCATCATCATCATCATGGTTTGTCATCATCAAGTGACTGATTATATACCTTGAGATTAGGGTTTTGACCACTGGTCAACCCTAATCAGTTGCATTGGGCCAATCAGGGTTTGTGCAGGAGATGGGGTCTGTGATGGATATGGGGATCATCATGTGATTTTATTGAGCTTATTGAGGCTAGGGTTTCATCCTTGAGCCACTTCATCAGAGAATTGGGGCTCAGCTTGATCAGTGCATTGCCAAATTCATCTATCAACTGAAAAAGTCAACTGTGGTCAACTGTGCTTGATTTTATGGATTTGGAGGTGGGAGAGAGTTGGATACACTTCATTCATGTTGAAATAAGTGTCATTTGACATTTCAAAGCTCAAGAATGAAGAAAATAAAGTCAGGAGAAAAATTGCCAAAAATAGAAAGTGACTTGTAATGGAAGTTTCCAAAAATGGAAAGTTTTTCATCACAAAATTACATGTCCAAAAAAGCTTCAAGTGAAAATTTGTTCAACATGAAAGTTGTAGATCTTGATCTCACCTTTCCAAAAAATCAAGGAAATTGAAATTCCTATGTATGGTTGACAAGTTATGGTCCATTCATTTTCCAAAAATGCCTATAATCAAAGTGGCATAACTTTCACATGGAATGTCCAAAATGGATGATCTTTTTATGAGCAAACTCCATTTCACATGTACTTTCATGGTGCATAATCAAAATTCATCAAAAATGGTCAATGCAAAAGGTCAATTTTCAAGTGCAACAATTAAAATCCAAGGGCAAAATGGTCCAAGTTGAGAAATACATGGAATTTTGAAATGAGGATTTTTGCAACACACTCCAAATGACATTTAGAAGTTGCTTGAGCTGTCATGAGCTGTCACATGGCAAAATTTGGCAAGGCCATTTTGGAACTTTCATTTAAAGTGCAATTAAGCTAATTTCATTTCATTTTTGCTAATTGAGATTAGTAAATTGGATTAGCATTGGTATAAATGATTAATCATAACAGAATGTTAATCATAATCACAATTCACAAGAAATCTAACTAACTTTCCCTCCATTTTCTCCAAAATTCATCAAGAACTTCATCACTACTTTTCAAGATTTCTCCACGAATTCTCCATCAATTGGCTTGATTCTTTTTGATTCATCTTCCATACACCTTGAGGAGGATCTGTCTTGATATGCCATTGCCAAAAGATTAAAGAATCGCAACTGTTCATCATGAGCTCAACAATGGTGATTTGAGAATTCTTGCAATTGAAGCAACCTCGAGCCAAGGATCTTCTTCCAATCAACTTCCTCAACCTTCATCTTCATCTGTTTGAGGCTTTTGCATCCAGAAACATCGAATTCAACAGCTGCTTCATTCAAGGTGCATAAATTCGAATTTCACCATTTCTTAAATTATCATATGCTTTTGAAAGATCATTCAATGTAGAACACGATGATACTCTTGGCTTATGAAATGATTGAGTGTGGAGTGAGATATATCGATTTGAATGTTTGATGTCATTTCTTTTTTTGATCGATCCGTGAGTTGTGGTTAGAGTTAGGGCAAATGAGTTGCATATCTTGAATCTACATGCTCATGCGGTTCTTTTGATTATACTCTTGTTGATTTTGGTGGAGATTAGTTGTTCTTCATTTTCTGCAATTTTCTGGAAATTTGTTGCTCAAGAACACGTGAAATATGCTGCTAGATCTTCATTTTGCCTTTCCTGGTTTTGAATTGTGTTTCCCTCTTCCCAGGTCCAATGAGTGCGTGCCATGTAATGTTTTCAATACTACGTCGTTTTGGCCAGTGGCATTAGTATTACAAAAATGCCACTGGCGCATTTAATTTATATTATTCTTTATTTCTTTTTCATTTTTCAATTACATTTTGTTACATGATCTTTATAAATTCATATCTCACTCAAAACTCATCCAAATTTTGTGAAATTTTTTGCATAATGCTCATGATGATGTGTAGAATTTAATGGTTATTTTTGTGGATTTTTTGCATGTGTAGAAAAATAATTGGCTTAGGGTTTATGGAATGTGTCACATTTTTGTATGTTTTGCCAAAACCTTCATGAAATACTCATACCTTTAGAGAAATGGATGAAAATTTTTGTGCTTGTTCTGGACATGTTGCTGGTGATTTTCATATAGAGCTTGTGATTTTTGGATACTTGGTGATGGAGATATGATTTTTTAATTAGAGGTGTGACAATTTGTGTCACACCAAGCTAGGTCAACTTTCTGATTTTATTTAAAATGCTTAGGGATGTTTGATTGAGCTAATTTTTTGCATGAATGATCATTGATATATCAAGATAACATGTGAATTTTTCTGGATTTGTTGGTTGCATTTTCTAATTGATTGATAATTTTCTTTCCTGTTGAGCCATTTGGTAACTTTGTGTGACACATGTTTGTATTTCATTTGTGAAATTCTCATGGTGTATTGGATGAAGATGAAATTTGGTATGAGGATTGTAGACACATTATAGGACATTTTGGTTTTGATCCCATTCATTTCTTAATTGTTGTCACTGTTTTATGATTTTTGGAAGTTGATGCTTGTGTTGATGCCTTGTTTTGGCTTGTATAAATGTGTCTGGACTTCTTGATTTTCATTGACCTACTTACTTTTGTCCAATTGAGCTGAAAATTGACATGCTATGCCTTGAATGTGTCCTGTTTAGGTGTGAATTTTTGTGGAATTAATTGAATTGTTTTGGTATGCTTTTGATTGAGATGGTTCTGTTTGGTCATTTGAAGTTGCAAATTGCATGTTTGATACTATTTTGTGCATGAAATGATAATGGTGATTGATATGAGCATGGGACCAATTGCATTTGTTTCTAATTTGTTTGAATGTGATTTTGGATAAATTTCACTTGCTGTTTAGGATTTTTTATCTCCTTTGGACCCTAGGCTTGGCCTAGTGGTCTAGTTTCTCACATTTGGTTTGGATTTTCAGGTTAAAAGTGCAAAAGGCTTAAAGGAAAGAAATTCAAGTTGTAAATTGAGATTGTTTGATGTTGTAAACTAACATTGACTTTGTGTTGTAGGGTTTGATGCTTGAGTTTGAGCTCATGGCTTGCACTTGTGTGCATTAACTTGTGTTTGGTTGTACAGATTAACTTTTGCTGTTTACTGTTGGTTTGTCTGAGTACTAATTGTGCTAGATTGATTCTAGGTACCATAGTCGCTTCAGTTCTTTTTGAACTTGCTTGCTGGTGCTTGGTTATTTAACCAATAGAGGTAGACTCTCTTGTCTCCATGTAGTCTGGAAGACCTGGCCTGTTACTTGGCCAGGCACCTGTCTGAAGTCCCCCTTTCGGGGCAATGTTTGTGTTTGTTTATTATTGTGCTAAGCAGGAAAGTCCTTCATAAAGGAAAATTGGCAGAACCCAAGAGATAAGCAACCTATCTCTTGCTAGTCTGTGAGTCACTCACATTGCTCACACTACCTGTGTTTGAAGCATGTTGAGTAAAGCCCAAGATCCATTGAGTCTTAACTTGGGGAGAGAGTTCCATCTTTCTGAACTCCCCCACCTTCTTATATCAGATGCTCTCTCTGACCAGAGATAGAAGCAATGAGGCACACCCCTCATATCCTTTCATCTGCTTCACCTTGACCCTCAATGTCAAGGTTAAGAGCAACTCTCACCCGATTACAGAGTCTGTTTGTTGAGGTTGATATGACCCCTTAACTAAGACTTCACCTTTGTTTAAGCCCCACTTGTTGTGTATATAGTGTGTGCATGCTGTGTGCTTTTGATTGATTGCTTGTGCTTTCTAGTCAGGTTAGTGTGGCTTGCTTCCTGTGCAAGTCATTGCTAAGATAGCTCACTTCCTGTGTGAGATAGGTAGCAACCTTAACTTAGGGATGATTTTGCATGATAACATCTAGGCTCGAGCCGTAGTCTCCCTAGTTGTGTCTCCCTCTGTTATCTGGTTAGGCTAGCCTTGTATCCCTTCGTAGGGGAACTACGTCGCCCTGATCCTCATGCCAGATGAGGTACGTAGGCAGGTGGTCGTGCGAGACCTCTCCGGGCACCCTTTTCTTTTTTTTGCGTGTGTTTTGTTTGACAAATATCAGGTTCGAGTTCCCGACTCCCTGTTAGTCTGTGTGTTCAGTTTCTTCTGACGTCTCAGCGTCTTATGGGTGTTGTGCTTGCCAGCTATCAGGCTCGAGTTCCCGACTCCCTGTTAGTTTGTGTGTTCCTTTCCCTTCGCAGGGGAACTACGTCGCCCTGATCCTCATACCAGATGAGGTACGTAGGCAGGTGGTCGTGCGAGACCTCTCCGGGCAACCTTTTTGTTTTTTGTGTGTGTTGTTTGACGATGGTTAGGCTCGAGTCCCCGACTCCTTAGCCATTTGTTGTTTGTTTGTTCTGGTTGTGTGCTTGGAAGCCGGTGTAAGTCCATCGAGTGGCGTCTGGGTTCCAGTGTGCGTGTGTTTGGTTCGGATGCCGATGTAAGTCCAGTAATTGGCGTTCGGGCTCCACGTTTGCCTTCTTGTGTGTGTTTTGGTTCGGATGCCGATGTAAGTCCAGTGATTGGCGTTCGGGCTCCATGTTTGCCTGTGTGTGTCTTGTGTTGTTTGGCGTGCGTGAGCCGAACTACGGTAGCTCTGATTCTCGTTCCAGACGAGATACGTAGGCATAGGACGCGATGTCCTATCGAGCCCTTTTCTTTCCCCCCCACCTGTGTTGTTTTAGCGTGTGTGTATGATGTTTGTCTATTTGTTTAGCAACCTATTCTTTCTTCTAGAGCGTGGATCCCGTCGAGTATGACGGACGTGAGGGGTGCTAATACCTTCCCCTCGCGTAACCGACTCCCGAACCCATTCTCTTTGGTCGCGAGACCATGTTCTTTCCAGGTTTACTCTGAGCGTTTCCTTTCCCTCTTTGGGATAAATAACGCACGGTGGCGGCTCTGTGTTGTTTTTGTTTCAGCCCGCCGGTTGTTTTTCGCGGATGCGACAGCTGGCGACTCTGCTGGGGACATCGGATGTTGACCTGTGCTGGTCCATCTTCCCTAAGCGAGTCTCTCCTAGCGTTTTAGGGTAGTTTAGGTTGCTTGTGTTGTGTTATTTATTGCATTTATTATTCTGACTGTGTATATATTTGCATAAATGTTTGCATGCATCATACTATCATTGTTGCCGTCCTCTGTGCAGGTGGTTCCTCTGTTTTGGGGTGGGTGTTCTGAGTGGGGCTAAAACCCAGGCCCGAGTATACACCTAGGATTAGTGTGGTCTCATGTTGCCTCCTTCATGTTAGGTCAACATGTGCCTGGCAGCGTGATGTACCACAAGCCGGACGAGGTTCATTTGATAGTGCTTTCCATTGTGGAGTACTCCACTTTGGTTGAGTTACTTCATCTGAACTGTTGACTCTGGTGACCGATCTTTCCCGGATCTTTGGTTTAGGCGATCTCAGGAGAGCTACAATGGCACACCCGAAAGGGCAAACCCATTGAGTATCTCTGCCCGATTGTCGAAACCATTATCCGCCTTAGGGTGACCTGATTAGAATTTACCTGTGAGGGGAGGGTGATTCTTACAGATGCATGTTCTGATGGTGACTTTGATGGTGATTAATGGTTCCGTTGATCAGAGTCATATTTATAAGTCGGATTTATGGCCGTTTGTTTCAGAGACGCCGGAATGCTGTCCGAGTTATTTATCAGTGGGGATCCGTTTATTTCAGGATTCCCCGGGCCGATTCAGAGATGGTTTTGGGTATCTGCTCAGAGGGTTGTCTGGTGATGATGATGATGTATCTGTCAGTTCCGTTTATTTCGGAACCCTTGAGTTGGATTTGTGATTACATGTTCCCTTAGATGGTTATGATCAGTTCAGAGACCGGGAATTAGAGCAACAGATGTTCAGACGACTTGGAGGATGGCACTATGCATTCATTCATGCATCATTCTCATTTTGCATTCATTTGCATCAAACCTACATCTAGCCATATGGGGAGTATTATGGATTGAGAATCTGGTTGAGAGATATTCGGATGTCAGAATGTTATTGATGAAATATTATCCGTCTCGATGAAACCGGAATCAAAGGACGGAATCTTCCTCATATGGATAGACGTTGCATTCATGCATATTAACCCATTTGCTGTTTTGTAGGTGTCAACCGGTGCGCATAGCTCGTCTGCTCAGATTGTCGCATTACGCGAAAAACCGGCGGGAAACAAAGAACAACAGAGCCGCCACCGTGCGTTATTTATCCCAAAAGAGGGAAAGGAAACACTCAGAGTAAACCTGGAAAGAACATGGTCTTGCGACCAAAGAGAATGGGATCGGGAGTCGGTTATGCGAAGGGAAGGTATTAGCACCCCTACGCATCCGTCGTACTCGACGGGATCCACGCACAATAGGAAGGAAAATGGTTGCTAAACACTGCTCACACACACACACTGGCTGAAAGAGACACAAGAAAACAGACTGAAACTGACTCGGCAGGATACCGCATCCTGGGCCTACTTAGTCTATCAGGCATAGACATCAGAGTCGAAGTAGTTCGGACTGGGGAAACGACACATGCTCGCTAGGATATCGCATCCTATGCATACGTATCTTCTCGGACGAGAGAAGAATCAGAGCATTCGTAGCTCGGCTGACACACACACAAACAAACACAGGCAAAGGCAAACGTGGAGCCTGACTGCCAATCACTGGGCTTACATCAGCATCCGAACCAAAACACACACAAGAAGGCAAACGTGGAGCCCGAATGCCAATCACTGGACTTACATCAGCATCCGAACCAAAACACACACAAGAAGGCAAACGTGGAGCCCGAATGCCAATCACTGGACTTACATCAGCATCCGAACCAAACATACGCACACTGGAACCCGAATGCCACTCGATGGACTTACATCAGCTTCCAAGCACACAACAAGACAAAACAAAGACACGGGCGCCCGGAGAGATCTGCTCATCTCCTGCCTACGTACCTCATCTGGTATGAGGATCAGGGCGACGTAGTTCCCCTACAGAGGGACACAGGACTAGCCTAACCAGATAACAGAGGGAGACACAACTAGGGAGACTACGACTCGAGCCTAGATGTTATCATGCAAAATCATCCCTAAGTTAAGGTTTCTAGCTAACTTGCACAGGAAGCAAGCCTATCCTAAACATGACTTGCACAGGAAGCAAGCCACACCTAACCTAACTTGCACAGGAAGCAAGCTAAAGCAAACCTAACTTGCACAGGAAGCAAGTCAAACAAACACACAAGCACAGGTAGCACACACTATATGCAAACAATGGGCTCAATCAAGGTTAGGTTTTAGTCGAGGGGTCATATCAACCTCAACAAACAAACCACTGTAACAGGGTAATGTTAGCTCTTAACCTTGCCATTGAGGGGCTAAGGTGAAGCAGATGAAAGGTGAGTGAAGATGAGACTTCACAGCTCTTATCCCTGGCCTGGGAGAGCTTAAAACAAGAATGTGTGGGTTCAGAAGGTGGGAACCCTTCTACACATTTGAAACTGACTCAACTGTACAAATGTACAAGATCTTGAGTTTGTATCTGCAATGCATCAACACAGTGGTGTGAGCAAAGCAGATGACACACAGAATAGCAGGGGATAGATTGCATATCCCTTGGGTTCTGCCAATTGCCTCTTCACTTAGGAGGTCTTTGCATATGTACAAGGACAAAAGTAAACAGTCACAAACATTGCCTCTTAAGGAGGGCTTCAGACAGGTGCCTGGCCAAGTAACAGGCCAGGTCTTCCAGACTACATGAAGTAAGGAATTATACCTCAATGCAAATTACTATTCAAGCAAAGCAAAGCAAAGTTCACAAGGAACTATAAGCAACTAAAGGTACCTGAAACCAGTCAGACAACATCAGTATACAAGTCAAAGTTAAATTAAAATGAGATAGAGGTCAACAGTCAACACAAACAGTTAAATGTGCAATATACAAGGCTCAAAGCATGTGAGCCAAGCAACCTACAAAAACAAACAAGTTAGTCATGATATTCAATCCAGCTCAATCAATTTGTATTGATCTCTTTGGGTATTTGTTGCTTAACCTGAAACAACAAACTTAAACATGAGCAACATGACCACTAGGACAAGCCTAGGGTCAAAAAGAGATAAGAAAGTCAAAACAGCAAATGGCAAGTGTCCAAAATCAAGTTCAAACAATCAAGAAACAAACTCAATTGGTTTCATGTTCATATCAATCATCATCATCATTTCATGAGCAAATTAGGTCAAAGCATGGCATGTAGAAGCTCAATGAAGTCAACAGCAAGACTCAATTCAAAACCAATCATAAACAATTCCAAAAATCATCAAATAAATCATGATCAAACATAATCCATAGCATGGTAAGCACGCCCAATTTCAGCTCAATTGGATCATGGGAAGTAGGGAAATGAAAATCAGAAAGATAGGGCAAGTTCAAACATGCTCAAAGAAGTCAACCAAACATGTATCAACTTCAAAAAATCATAAACCAGTGATAACATATGAGAAATGAATGGGATTAACACCATGATAAACCTTAAGATGTCTATTAATCACATGTAAAATTTCATGTCCATCCAATAATGTATGAGAATTTCACAAAGCAAATGGCATCATGTGTCATAAAAGTCAACACTTTGGTCAAACAGGGGATAAAATCTCAAACAATTAGGAAATGCCATCAATAATTCCAAGAAAATTCACATGTAAACTAGACATCCACAAGTATGTTCATGCAAAAAATCAGATCAAAAAGAGTTCATTAGGAAAGGTAAATAAAATCATGAAGTTGGACATCAATGGTGTGACACAAATTGTCACACCCTAATTCAAAAAATCATAACTCACAAACCAGCAATGATAAATTCACAAACTCTACACCAAAATCACCATGAATGTGTCTAGTTTGAGCACAAAAAATTTGGAAGCCATTGGATAAAGCATCATCATTTCACAATTGATTTGGCAAAGTGTACAAAAAATGGATACATGAACAAAACCCTAGCTCAAATAAAAAATCCATCCATGCCAAAAATCTGGAAAAAATATGATAAAAAACTAGGGATCATACAGAGCATTTTGCAAAAAGTCCCATGAATTTTGGATTAAAAATGGTGGACTTATGAATTTTGTAAGTTTGTGATCAAAATGGAATAAATATTGCAAAACAAAATGAATTAATTGATTAAATAAACACGCAGTGGCATTTGTGTAATTAAATGGAACTTTAAGTGAAACTCTGCGTTTCACTTAAAGTAATGCCGCGTTCTGATTGGACATGGGCAATGGCACAGTGATTTCTATGCAAAGACAAAAATAACAACAGCCAATCGCGTTTCCAGAATCTGGGCAAATGTTCTAGGGTTTGCAAGCAACAGTGTACATTCATCATCTTGTTCAAATCGTGAAAAATTATTTGGTCACAGTTTTTGAAAACAGGCATGGCATTCGAACCATCAAGCAATGCACATCAATAATACAACATCCATATTCACTAAATCAATCTATCAAGGAAGCATCGAGCAAAAACATGTTTGGATATGAAACTTTAAAATCAGATTTCTCACTCAATGCACAGCCATTTCACACGATTCAAACTTCATAATGATCAGCAAAGCAAAACCTATCTAAAGCATATCATGATTTAGTAAATAGTGAAATTCGAAAACTCACCAAGATTGGAGCACAGTGAAGATTCAAGTGTTGTTTGGTTGTTTTGGCCTGAAACAGATGCTCTACCAGCTTCCCAAAGTTGAATGGAGAAAAGATTTCGGCTCAAGAATGTTCAAGGAAGCTCAAAACACGATCTGCCATTGGAGTGTTCTTGAATGGCAGCTGAAGATTTCTTGCTCACAGTTGGGAAACAAGGCTTCCAATGAGCTCAAGAATGATGGTGAGTGAGGAAGCAACCAACCCTAGCTCGTGTGCTTTGGAGTTTTTTTCAGAAAAAATCAAATGGAGCCAAAGTGAATTTTTGAGAGAAAGAGGTTTTTTGATCTGTTTGAGTGAGAGTGGCTGCTAGGGTTTCTCAGTCAGAAAATGAGTTATATATACTCTGATTAATGAAGCTTAACCATGGTTAGTGTAATGGTAAGTGACTTTGGCTTAAAAGAGGTGTTTTTGACAATTGCTAAAAAAACCAACACAAGTTGCATGGGGTGCATGGATGTGCACGAAATTGGGCCTTGGACAACTTCTAAACATGATTTCTGAACTATTCCAAGTGGTAAAAATCATTGGAAATGTTTAAATTGAAAGTCCATTTTTTCACTTCACTTAATTTAATTCATGCTACTTTGAAAATGGCCATTTTGATTGGTAAACTTTTGACGAATTGTGATGACAAATTTGGAAAGAGGGCATCAAATAGGACTTGTAGCAAAAAACCCCACCCAATTTGGCCAAATGGTTTGGAAGATATGCCACTTTGAAGTTCAAAAATTTTTGAGAATGATTTGATCATAACTTGCCAACCATAAATGATAAATGAGTGTTCTTGGACTTTTTGGAAAGGTGAGAGCAAGATCTTCAACTTTCATGTTGGACAAAATTTCATTCGAAGCTTGTATCATGATGTAAGTTTGAGGATCAAGACTTTCCATTTTTGGCAAATTCCAATTACAGGTCAACTTTCTATTTTTGGAAATTTCTTGTCTGGTTTCAAATTCTTCCATGATGATGTTTGACATGTTATATGAATACTATATGGACATGAATGAGACCTCTCAAACCAATTTCCACCATCAAATCACTGATTAAATGCACAGTTGACCAACAGTTGACTTTTTAGAGTTTCTGGTGAACTGAGCCATGACTGATGACTTCTGAACATCCAATCCTTGACCAAAACACTCCAAAAGGACCCCTAGGTCATGTGAACATGTTGGACCAACCCTAGGGCCTTGTCTCCTTGGAAATTGTACTTGCTTGCTTGACTGACTGATCTCCTGACCAGTTTGACCTAATCTGTCTGATGATCTTGCACTTGGGGCAAAGGACAATGCAATGCTATGCAGTGGACTATGTTAAATGTTAATGACCTAATAATGAAAATGTATGTACAATGATAGGTGCAAATTTGAGGTGCTACAGCTGCCCCTATTCAATCAGCTGGGAACCCGAACGGATGATAGCAACGGCTGTCAGACTTTCAGGGTAAACAGGGATTGAATACCAAGAACCGTAGAAATTTGCACTCTGCCGGATATGATACAAGAAGAACCACGTCATTTACTGATGACGCCTGCATTTGACAACTTCAGAAAAGCGAAACCATTTACCGATGGTTAGAAACTGGAAACTTGATATTTACCGATATCAACTTCAGCAAGACCATTTACCGATGGCTGCTGGGAAACAACTCTGATGTAAAAGGAAGCAAGACCATTTACCGATGGTGGCTTCAAAGAAACTTGACATTTACCGATATCAACTTCAACTCGACCATTTACCGATGGCTACTGCAACTGGGGATCCGATATTTACCGATATCGAAGAAAACGGGGCCATTTACCGATGGCGGATAAAACTGGGCATTCAATATTTACCGATATCGAAGCATACAGGGCCATTTACCGATGGCGTCTCCACTTGGGGAGGAACAAAATCTTTGTGGTGTAATCAGACAAGACGTTTACCGACGACTTCTGGGGATCTTGATTTTATCAACAAGGAAACAAAGCATGACCAGACATTTACCGATGACTGGGATGAGGCTCGACGTTTACCGACATCGAAAGATGATGTTTACCGACATCCAAAAACGACCAGACATTTACCGATGACCGGGGAACACTTCACTAAGGGAAAAAACAAATATTTGCAACTGGAAACCAGATAGGACATTTACCGATGACTCTATTGGGGATCTCTAGCTGGGGATTATCAGACATTTACCGATGACTGCAGAAAAGACTCGATGTTTACCGACATCGAAAGATGATGTTTACCGACATCAAAAAATGACCAGACATTTACCGATGACTGGGGAGAAAACCCGATGTTTACAGACACCGAAACAATGGTGTTTACCGACACCAAAAATGATGACCAGACATTTACCGATGACTGGGGAGAAAACCCGATGTTTACAAACACCGAAACAATGGTGTTTACCGACACCAAAAATGATGACCAGACATTTACCGATGACTGGGGAGAATACCCGATGTTTACAGACACCGAAACAATGGTGTTTACCGACACCAAACAAAGAAACACACGCGGGTGCTGGCATGACACTTACCGGTATCACAAGAACGTCATCTTAGATATGTCAAGGCAAGGTTGACCACTTGCTAGGGGGCTCACTGGGGAGAAACAAACTTTCTGTCACCAACGGGTGAGGTAATAAATGTAACACCCCGATAATAATAAAATAATTATTTAAATTGAGTTAATAATATATTTATTAATTTAATTAAATAATTGGAAATTTTATTATTATTATTATTGGATTATTATTATTATTATTATTGGAAAATATATATATAAGTTGGAAATAAGTAAAAAGGTTCATTTTTGGGAAAACAAGGTTTCACGTGAAAAGCAGAGAAAAGATCGTGAAAGAGGAAAAAGACAAAGAGGCAGAGCACGGGCTGAAGGTTGAAGAGAGAAAAGCTTGGAGCTTGAGATTCGTCGATTAACTCAGGTAAGGGGGGTTTATCGTCGATTAATGGGTATTATGGGATAATATGTGATGGGTAGTGATAAGCCGTTAATTTGACCCTAATTGGGATTGTGAATGCTGAAAATTATGTTGGATAAGCTGTGTTAAAACTGAAATTGAACCTGTGTTTGAGTGCGTTGTGATTTCCCGAACGTATAGCTTTTTACGGAATTGGAATCGGAGGTCCGGAAGTCCTCCAACGGCGGAAAATGCGGAGAATTCTGCATTCTGCCTTGTGTTAGCGCAGGAACAGCTTCTGTCTTGCGTTAACCGGTTAACCCAGGGTGTTAACCGGTTAACACTGTGTTGAATTGTGTAATTTGCTGTTTTGTCTGCGTTAACCGGTTAACCCAGGGTGTTAACCGGTTAACACTGTTGTGATTGCTGAAAATATTGCTGTTTGTGCTGCGTTAACCGGTTAACCCAGGGCGTTAACCGGTTAACACTGTTAAGTTTTGGGACAGGAGGCGTGTTGTGCTGCGTTAACCGGTTAACCCAGGGCGTTAACCGGTTAACGCTGTTGCAGAGTGGAAAAATGGATATTTTAAATGTTGTGTACATAATTGAGAGTTGGCCTATGTTGGCGTATGATGTAATAGGGATTATTTCCCGCTGTTTTGAGCAGTATAGGTATTAGTAGAGTGTGCTAATACTGTGTTTAATTGAATTGCATGATAATGATGTGTTGATACCTTGTTGATGATGTATGATGGCATGTATAATATCGTGAATGTATATGTTATACATGTGTTGTGAATGGACTATTTTATGGCTTAGAGTGTGAGCATATGTCCATTTTGGATTTTGTTGTGGTGTTGCATTGCTAGATGATTAGCATGTATATTGTGGCCTTATGGTGGTAGCTAATTCCCGTGGTGAGGAATTAGTGATGTTAGTCGTTTTGGACTGTTGTTGATGTTTGCATGCTAGGTGAATTAGCGTGCATAGCATGGCCCTTGGGGTGGTAGCTAATTCCCATAGTGAGGAATTAGTGATGTGAGTCACTAGATCTCAAATGAGTGGGACTAGTGAGCTTGGTAGCCGTACCTGGATTTGGTCGGTGAAGTTGAACTATATGTTCAAGAATAGTCGGTACCGCATGTGTGGAGTCTCATTGCATAATGTATGTATGGCGTATAATATGAATGGATGTATTCCAATATTATACGTGTGTTTGTGTTGTTATGGAGTATGATTTGAGATTATACTTGTGCTTATGTAGATGTTGAGTATGAAGTTGAGCTGATGTGCTGTTACTGATTGTATGTTGTGATTAGGGTGATTAATGTGTTAAATTACTTAACATGACATTATATTCTATAATGCTTATGATATTGATTGAGGAACTCACCCTTACAACTATTTTTCAGGTAACGAGAAATGAGTTGATTAGAAGCGAATGCTTGGAGTCTAGTGTAGTCTCCTTAGTGGGTCGTGCTCTGATAGATGTAACATCGGGAGGGAACATTTTATTTGTTTAATAAATTACATGTGAATGTTACATGTTGTACATGATTGATGAAATCTCTATCCGTTGCGTTTTATGCACATGCTTATGTTTTGAATTAATAAAGAGCATGACAATTATAATTGGTGAATAGTTTGATGAATTGTGTGACACCCTTGAATGGCATAATGACTCTGATTGTTATATGTTTATTAATTTTAATTAAATTTTTGGGGTATTTTAGAAGGGTGTTACATTAGTGGTATCAGAGCATAGTCGGTCGAGTCGAGTCGTAATTATTCTGTTTCCCCTGTACGGGATAGGTGTTGTGTAACCCTATCAGTACTTATTGTTTTGGTTTGTTGGGTTTTCAGAATAGAGATGGCTGGAAGAGGTAGAGATGATGCTGCGATTGCTGAGGCTCTGGGTATGCTAGCTGGAGTACTTGGAGGAAATCCGAATGTTGTGGGAATGGGAGCTGCTCGTCAATTGAGTGAGTTCCAGAAGAACAATCCTCCAATGTTCAAGGGAGCATACGATCCAGATGGTGCTCAGAAGTGGTTGAAGGAGATAGAGAGAATCTTCCGAGTGACTGAGTGTGCTGATAACCAGAAGGTCAGGTTCGGTACGCATATGCTGTCAGAGGAAGCTGATGATTGGTGGGTTGCTACCCGCACTGAGTTGGAATCTGCTGGGAATACTGAGATCACTTGGGCTGTGTTCAGAGAGAGATTCCTGAGGAAGTATTTTCCAGAAGATGTCAGAGGAAAGAAAGAGATAGAGTTCTTGGAATTGAAGCAGGGCAATCGGTCTGTTACTGAGTATGCTGCTAAGTTCACAGAGCTGTCAAAGTATTATACTCCCTATAATGAGGCTGCTGGAGAATTTTCGAAATGTGTGAAGTTTGAGAACGGGTTGCGTCCCGAGATCAAACAGGCTATTGGATATCAACGGATCAGAGTGTTTTCTGACTTGGTTGACTGTTGCAGGATTTTTGAACAGGATTCCAAAGCCAGAGCAGAGAGCTATCAGCAGAGGGTTGATAAGAAAGGCAAGAATCAGAATGATCGTGGAAAACCGTATGCAGCTGGCAAAGGTTTTCAGAAGCAGAGTGGGATGAAGAGGCCTAGTGGGGGAGACTCTAGTGCTCCTGCTAAGTGTTACAGATGTGGTCAGGCGGGACATCGTTTCCATGAGTGTGCCAGTGTTGAGAAGAAGTGTTTCAAGTGTGGTAAAGGTGGTCATTTGGCTGCAGAGTGCCGGTTGAAGACTCTGACTTGCTTCAACTGTGGAGAGGTGGGTCATATCAGTCCACAGTGTCCTAAGCCGAAGAAGGAGAATCAGTCAGGAGGCAAGGTCTTTGCTTTATCGGGTTCTGAGACTGCTGCAGATGATCGGTTGATCCGAGGTACGTGTTATATTAATGGCTTTCCTCTTGTAGCTATTATTGACACCGGTGCTACTCATTCCTTTATATCTTTGGACTGTGCTGTGAAACTTAAGTTAGAGATATCTGAGATGCTTGGAAGTATGGTGATTGACACTCCTGCGAAGGGTTCAGTGACTACTACTTCTGTTTGTTTGAATTGTCCTTTGAGTATTTTTGGTAGAGGCTTTGGGATAGACCTTTAGTGTCTTCCATTAGTCCAGATTGATGTTATTCTGGGTATGAACTGGTTGGTGTGTAACCGAGTTTCTATCAACTGTTTTGATAAGACTGTGATATTTCCTGAGATTGAGGAAGGAAAGGATTTGTTTCTATCAGCAAGGCAGGTGAATGAGGAAGTAGCAGGTGGGGCAAAGTTGTTTATGCTGTTAGCGACTCTGGAGGCTAAAGATAAACTGGTGATTGGCGATCTAGCAGTGGTGCGTGATTTTCCTGATGTGTTTCCGGAAGAAGTGAATGAATTACTGCCAGAGCGGGAAGTTGAGTTCTCGATTGATTTGGTACCTGGTACTAGACCGATATCGATGGCTCCGTACCGTATGTCTGCTGTTGAGTTAGCTGAATTGAAGAGTCAGTTGGAAGATTTGTTGGATAAGAAATTTATTCGTCCGAGTGTGTCACCGTGGGGTGCACCAGTGTTATTGGTTAAGAAGAAAGAAGGTACTATGAGGTTGTGTGTGGACTACAGGCAACTGAATAAAGTGACGATCAAGAATCAGTATCCTTTGCCGAGGATTGATGATTTGATGGATCAGTTGGTTGGTGCGAGTGTGTTCAGCAAGATAGATTTGAGATCTGGGTATCATCAGATACGTGTGAAAACTGAGGATATTCAGAAGACTGCTTTCAGAACGAGGTATGGACATTATGAGTATTCTGTAATGCCTTTTGGTGTGACTAATGCGCCTGGAGTATTTATGGAGTATATGAATAGGATTTTCCATCCGCACCTAGATCAGTTTGTTGTGGTGTTTATTGATGACATTTTGGTGTATTCGAAATCTGAAGAAGAGCATGCTGAACATTTGAGAGTGGTTTTAGAAGTTCTACGAGAAAAGAAGTTATTTGCTAAACTCTCTAAGTGTGAATTTTGGTTGGAAGAAGTTAGTTTTCTTGGTCATGTGATTTCCAGAGGTGGTGTTGCTGTTGATCCTTCTAAGATAGAAGCGGTATCTAAGTGGGAAGCTCCGAAGTCAGTTTCGGAGATAAGGAGTTTTCTTGGACTTGCAGGTTATTATAGGAAGTTCATTGAGGGATTTTCTAAGTTGGCGTTACCGTTGACGATGTTGACTAGAAAGGGGCAAGCGTTTGTTTGGGACTCAAAATGTGAAGAAGGTTTCCAAGAGTTAAAGAGGAGATTGACTACTGCTCCTATTCTGATATTACCGAGTCCGTCGGAACTATTTGAGGTTTACTGTGATGCTTCATTGTTGGGTTTGGGTGGTGTGTTGATGCAGAATAAGCAGGTTATAGCTTATGCTTCGAGACAGCTGAGGATTCATGAGAGGAACTATCCGACGCACGATTTAGAGTTGGCAGCTGTGGTATTTGTTCTGAAGTTGTGGAGGCATTATTTGTACGGGTCGAGATTTGAGGTTTTCAGTGACCATAAAAGTTTAAAGTATTTGTTTGATCAGAAAGAGCTGAATATGAGACAAAGGAGATGGTTAGAGTTTCTGAAGGATTATGACTTTGGTTTGAATTACCATCCGGGTAAAGCAAACGTAGTGGCTGATGCATTGAGTCGGAAATCATTACACATGTCTATGTTAATGGTTAAGGAATTGGATTTAATTGAGCAGTTTAGAGACTTGAGTTTGGTGTGTGAGAGTACTCACAATAGTGTTAAATTGGGAATGTTGAAGTTAACGAGTGGCATTCTGGATGAGATCAGAGAGGGTCAGAAAGCTGATATGCGTTTGGTTGATAAGTTGACTTTAGTGAATCAAGGCCAAGGTAGTGGATTCAGAGTTGATGAGAATGGTGTTTTGAAATTTGGTAATCGAGTGTGTATTCCGGATGTTACAGAACTTAAGAAGAGTATTCTTGAGGAAGGGCATCGTAGTGGGTTGAGTATTCATCCTGGAGCTACGAAGATGTATCATGATTTGAAAAAGTTATTTTGGTGGCCGGGAATGAAAAGAGAAATTGCGAGTTTTGTTTATTCCTGTTTGACTTGTCAGAAGTCAAAGATTGAGCATCAGAAGCCGTCTGGGCTAATGCAACCGTTGGCTATTCCAGAGTGGAAGTGGGATAGTATCAGTATGGATTTTGTTTCTGGGTTACCGAGGACAAGTAAGAATTTTGAAGCTATTTGGGTGATTGTTGATAGATTGACGAAGTCGGCTCATTTCATTCCGATTAGAATGGATTATCCGTTAGAGAGATTAGCCGAGTTGTATATTGAGAGGATTGTAAGTTTGCATGGTATTCCGTCGAGTATTGTTTCGGACAGAGATCCTAGATTTACATCGAAATTCTGGGAAGGTTTGCAGAGAGCTTTGGGAACTAAGCTGAGATTGAGTTCTGCATATCATCCGCAGACTGATGGTCAGACTGAGAGGACGATTCAGTCACTAGAGGATCTTTTGAGAGCTTGTGTTTTGGAAAGGGGAGGTGCTTGGGATTGTTATTTGCCTCTGATTGAGTTTACCTACAACAATAGTTTTCATTCGAGCATTGGTATGGCACCGTTTGAAGCTTTGTATGGTAGGAGATGTCGGACGCCTTTATGTTGGTATGAGTCCGGTGAGAGTGCTGTGGTTGGACCGGAGATTGTTCAACAAACTACGGAAAAGATTAAGATGATTCAGGAGAAGATGAGAATTGCTCAGAGTCGTCAGAAGAGTTATCATGACAAGAGGAGGAAGTCACTTGAATTTCAAGAGGGAGATCATGTGTTTCTTCGTGTCACTCCGATAACTGGTGTTGGGCGAGCTTTGAAGTCGAAGAAGTTGACACCTCGATTTATTGGTCCTTATCAGATTTTGGAGAGGATAGGAGAGGTAGCCTATCGTATCGCTTTACCGCCGTCGCTTGCGAATTTGCATGAGGTCTTTCATGTGTCTCAGTTGAGGAGGTACATTCATGATCCGTCGCATGTTGTCCAAGTAGATGATGTACAGGTGAGAGATAACCTGACTGTTGAAACATCACCTATGAGGATCGAGGATCGAGAGTTGAAGCAGTTGCGGGGTAAAGAGATTGCCTTGGTGAAGGTAGCTTGGGGAGGACCAGCAGGTGGCAACGTGACTTGGGAACTGGAGAGTAAGATGAAGGAGTCTTACCCAGAGTTGTTCGTTTGAGGTATGTTTTCGAGGACGAAAACTCTTTTAGTGGGGGAGAGTTGTAACACCCCGATAATAATAAAATAATTATTTAAATTGAGTTAATAATATATTTATTAATTTAATTAAATAATTGGAAATTTTATTATTATTATTATTGGATTATTATTATTATTATTATTGGAAAATATATATATAAGTTGGAAATAAGTAAAAAGGTTCATTTTTGGGAAAACAAGGTTTCACGTGAAAAGCAGAGAAAAGATCGTGAAAGAGGAAAAAGGCAAAGAGGCATAGCACGGGCTGAAGGTTGAAGAGAGAAAAGCTTGGAGCTTGAGATTCGTCGATTAACTCAGGTAAGGGGGGTTTATCGTCGATTAATGGGTATTATGGGATAATATGTGATGGGTAGTGATAAGCCGTTAATTTGACCCTAATTGGGATTGTGAATGCTGAAAATTATGTTGGATAAGCTGTGTTAAAACTGAAATTGAACCTGTGTTTGAGTGCGTTGTGATTTCCCGAACGTATAGCTTTTTACGGAATTGGAATCGGAGGTCCGGAAGTCCTCCAACGGCGGAAAATGCGGAGAATTCTGCATTCTGCCTTGTGTTAGCGCAGGAACAGCTTCTGTCTTGCGTTAACCGGTTAACCCAGGGTGTTAACCGGTTAACACTGTGTTGAATTGTGTAATTTGCTGTTTTGTCTGCGTTAACCGGTTAACCCAGGGTGTTAACCGGTTAACACTGTTGTGATTGCTGAAAATATTGCTGTTTGTGCTGCGTTAACCGGTTAACCCAGGGCGTTAACCGGTTAACACTGTTAAGTTTTGGGACAGGAGGTGTGTTGTGCTGCGTTAACCGGTTAACCCAGGGCGTTAACCGGTTAACGCTGTTGCAGAGTGGAAAAATGGATATTTTAAATGTTGTGTACATAATTGAGAGTTGGCCTATGTTGGCGTATGATGTAATAGGGATTATTTCCCGCTGTTTTGAGCAGTATAGGTATTAGTAGAGTGTGCTAATACTGTGTTTAATTGAATTGCATGATAATGATGTGTTGATACCTTGTTGATGATGTATGATGGCATGTATAATATCGTGAATGTATATGTTATACATGTGTTGTGAATGGACTATTTTATGGCTTAGAGTGTGAGCATATGTCCATTTTGGATTTTGTTGTGGTGTTGCATTGCTAGATGATTAGCATGTATATTGTGGCCTTATGGTGGTAGCTAATTCCCGTGGTGAGGAATTAGTGATGTTAGTCGTTTTGGACTGTTGTTGATGTTTGCATGCTAGGTGAATTAGCGTGCATAGCATGGCCCTTGGGGTGGTAGCTAATTCCCATAGTGAGGAATTAGTGATGTGAGTCACTAGATCTCAAATGAGTGGGACTAGTGAGCTTGGTAGCCGTACCTGGATTTGGTCGGTGAAGTTGAACTATATGTTCAAGAATAGTCGGTACCGCATGTGTGGAGTCTCATTGCATAATGTATGTATGGCGTATAATATGAATGGATGTATTCCAATATTATACGTGTGTTTGTGTTGTTATGGAGTATGATTTGAGATTATACTTGTGCTTATGTAGATGTTGAGTATGAAGTTGAGCTGATGTGCTGTTACTGATTGTATGTTGTGATTAGGGTGATTAATGTGTTAAATTACTTAACATGACATTATATTCTATAATGCTTATTATATTGATTGAGGAACTCACCCTTACAACTATTTTTCAGGTAACGAGAAATGAGTTGATTAGAAGCGAATGCTTGGAGTCTAGTGTAGTCTCCTTAGTGGGTCGTGCTCTGATAGATGTAACATCGGGAGGGAACATTTTATTTGTTTAATAAATTACATGTGAATGTTACATGTTGTACATGATTGATGAAATCTCTATCCGTTGCGTTTTATGCACATGCTTATGTTTTGAATTAATAAAGAGCATGACAATTATAATTGGTGAATAGTTTGATGAATTGTGTGACACCCTTGAATGGCATAATGACTCTGATTGTTATATGTTTATTAATTTTAATTAAATTTTTGGGGTATTTTAGAAGGGTGTTACAATAAACCTCTGTGGGGATATCAATCCTGAATGCTGTCAAGAGCAACTGTAGCAGACTTGCTGTGCTGATGTTGAATGAAATGATCCGCCTCTGCCGGGGATACGGTCTGGTGAGGTTAACACATGAATGCATATGTTTGAATTTTTCTATGGCGTAATGCTCCATATTGAATGGGAATGCTACGCAGTTTGAGGATGCAATGATCACTAAAATGCAAAAATGCAAAAATGATGAAAAACTCCGGCTGGGGAGCCAAAACTGATCGGGTACTCCAACTCTGCGGGGAGACTCTGCAGGGAGAGCAACGACTTCTCACTCATGTTGGAGAATAGCACTGCTGCTGGGGAAAGGTAAACTCCGCTGGGGATATCCTTCATTGGACCCAATCCACTCGGGGACTCCGCTTGGGGAACAACCAATACAACACTGGGGACGAACCAAAACGACTGCGCTGAGGAGTAAACAAAGTCACTCGCTGGGGAGTAATAAGACGACTTGCTAGGGACAACCTGGTGACTTCACTGGGGGGAAAGCCAACCAATCCACAAATAGGAAAAAACTTGCTTTGGGAAATAAAAGCTACTCCGCTGGGGACGACCCATCCCGTCCACAGATAGGATAACTACTGGAGATAAATTTCAATGAACCTGCCTCACTCGGGGAGGAAATCGGCAAATACAGGCCTGCCGGGGATAGGCAATCCTTAGATCTGTTGGGGAATAGAAGGCACTATCCACAGACGTCTCTGCAGGGGAACATAGCTCTGATAGCTTCCATACTTGCCTGGGGAAATATCCGCTGGGGAGACGTCCTCACAGATGACGACCTGCAAAACAGCTCAACAAAATGCCCCCGGGGGATACATAGGCAAGATACGCTCAAGTGTCCTCGATATTCAAAATGATTTTCAAATGTTTTATCTTTTTGCACGTTATTGTGTAGCCTTCATGTTCTTATATGCAATGCTTATCAAAAATTCGGACGTTTTTGCAAACAAAACAGTAAAAATAAAAACAAAAGAGCCATTTATCTGAATAACGACTTTTATTGATTGAAAACGTGCCTGAAGAGGCAAATACATTGGGAAGCAATTCCTAGAAAGAGGTAATTGCGCACAAAAGGAAAAATCTATCCTAATGGCAATGTGAACACGGCATCCACTATTTCCCAATTCTGTTATAACTCACAGATCATCAGTTTTCCTCCCAACTCCTTGCTTTCTGAGAAGAATGACTGGACGGATCACATCTTTCGAGATGGCAGACGACAAAGCTTGATGAAGTACAGACAACTCAGACTGTAGTCTTCGCTTTAATCCCTCTTTTGGCTGGATCGCCCTTTCGGGTTTTCAATCCACCGGGATACCCATTTTTGCCTAAGCCGCCCTTGCGGGTTTTCGACTTACCGGGTGTACAAATTCTTTTCATTTTTATCCCTAATTTTTGCCCGAACCTTTTCTTTCTGTTTTTTGGTTCGCCGGAATGCCCATTTTTTTTTTGCCTGGACTCTTTTGTTCTTCTCTTTTTTTTTTGTCCAGCGGGTCAATTTATGCGAAGTATTTTTTGACTACATCTGAGTTAACAGGAGACGGAAAATCTTCACCATCCATGGTTGTAAGCATCAAGGCTCCACCGGAGAATACCTTTTTCACAACATACGGACCTTCATAATTAGGAGTCCACTTGCCCCTGTTATCTGCACCGGGAGGGAGGATCCTCTTCAAAACTAGATCACCGATCTGATAGCTTCGAGGACGCACTTTCTGATTAAAGGCTCGCTTCATCCTTCTCTGATACAACTGTCCATGACATACAGCCGCTAGCCGTCTCTCCTCGATAAGGCTCAACTCGTTAAACCTTGTTCGAATCCACTCGGCTTCGTCCAGCTTGACATCCAATAAAACCCTCAGAGAAGGAATCTCCACTTCAACAGGTAGGACAGCTTCCATACCATACACAAGGGAGTAAGGGGTTGCCCCGGTCGACGTACGTACTGAGGTACGGTACCCATGCAAAGCGAAAGGCAGCATCTCATGCCAATCCTTGTACGTAACGACCATCTTCTGCACAATCTTCTTGATATTCTTGTTCGCCGCTTCTACAGCGCCATTCATCTTCGGTCTGTAAGGAGAAGAATTGTGATGTTCAATCTTGAAATCTTTACACAGCTCTTTCATCATCTTGTTATTGAGATTCGAACCATTGTCAGTGATGATTCTCTCAGGAACTCCATAACGACATATGATTTCTTTCTTGATGAACCGGGTAACCACTTGTTTGGTAACGTTAGCATAGGAAGCTGCTTCCACCCATTTGGTGAAATAGTCAATCGCTACCAAAATGAAGCGATGTCCATTCGAAGCAGTAGGCTCAATCTTCCCAATCATATCAATGCCCCACATGGCAAACGGCCAAGGCGAATTCATGACATTCAGAGGGCTTGGTGGTACATGCACCTTATCAGCATAAATTTGACACTTATGGCACTTCCGAGCATACTTGAAACAATCGGATTCCATAGTCATCCAGTAATAACCCGCTCTCAACAATTTCTTAGCCATTGCATGTCCGCCGGCATGAGTACCGAAGGAGCCTTCATGAACTTCCTGCATTAACATGTCCGCCTCGTGTCTGTCCACGCATCTGAGTAAGACCATGTCAAAGTTTCTCTTATACAGCACATCATCCTGATTCAAATAGAAGCTTCCAGCTAGCCTTCTCAGGGTTTTCTTGTCATTCTTCGACGCACCTTCAGGATACTCCTGAGTCTTAAGGAAGTTCTTGATGTCATAATACCACGGCTTCTCATCAACCACAACAGACTCGGCTGCAAACACATACGCAGGCCTCTCGAGTCGATTCACCGCAACATGTGGCACATGGTTCCACCAATGAACTTTGATCATAGACGACAAAGTAGCCAAGGCATCAGCCATTTGATTCTCATCCCGGGGGACATGATACAACTTCACCTTCTTGAAGAACGTCAATATTCTTCTGGTGTAATCTCTATAGGGAATCAAATGCGGCTGATGCGTATTCCAATCTCCATTGACTTGATTGACCACTAGAGCGGAATCTCCAAATATATCAAGAGTTTTGATCCTCAGATCAATGGCTTCTTCTATCCCCATGATACAAGCCTCATACTCAGCTTCGTTGTTGGTGACGTCAAACGTCAATCTGGCAGAAAAAGGTATATGAGCACCTTTAGGATTGATCAGCACCGCACCCACACCGTTACCGTTCATATTCACAGCCCCATCAAACATCAGTGTCCATTTGTCATCCGGATCCGGTCCTTCCTCGACAAGAGGCTCTTCGCAATCTTTCATCTTAAGATACATGATGTCTTCATCAGGGAATTCAAACATCATAGGCTGATACTCAATCGGTTGCTCGGCGAGGTAGTCTGACAGAATACTACCTTTGATGGCCTTTTGTGACGTGTACTGAATATCATATTCTGTTAGAATCATCTGCCAACGAGCAACGCGTCCGGTGAGAGCCGGTTTCTCAAAGATGTACTTCACTGGATCCATCTTAGAAATCAATAAGGTAGTATGGTTCAACATATACTGCCTCAGTCGGCGAGCAGCCCAGGCCAAAGCACAGCAAGTTTTCTCGAGCAGTGAATATCTTGTTTCACAGTCGGTAAACTTTTTGCTAAGGTAGTATATGGCATGCTCTTTTCGACCAGACTCGTCATGCTGTCCCAATACACACCCCATCGAGTTCTCAGTCACTGACAGGTACATTATCAGAGGTCTCCCTGGAACTGGAGGTATAAGGATTGGAGGTTTCTGTAAATACTCCTTTATCTTATCAAAAGCTTTCTGACAGTCATCATTCCACCTGATTGCTTGATTCTTTCTTAGCAATTTGAAAATTGGTTCACACGTGGCAGTTAGGTGAGATATGAACCTTGCAATGTAGTTCAACCTCCCTAAAAACCCACGGACCTGCTTTTCCGTTTTTGGTTCAGGCATCTCTTGAATAGCTTTGACTTTCGCTGGATCAACCTCAATCCCTTTTTCACTGACAATGAAGCCTAACAGCTTCCCTGATCTCACCCCAAACGTACACTTGTTCGGATTCAACCTCAGCTTGAACTTTCTCAACCGGTCAAACAGCTTCTGCAAATTAACCAGGTGCTCCTCTTCTGTCTGCGACTTCGCAATCATATCATCTACGTACACTTCAATTTCTTTGTGCATCATGTCATGAAAAAGAGTCGTCATTGCCCTCTGATAGGTAGCACCAGCATTCTTTAGCCCAAATGGCATCACCTTATAGCAGAACGTGCCCCAAGGTGTAATGAATGTCGTCTTTTCCATGTCCTCTGGCGCCATCTTGATCTGATTATATCCAGAGAAACCATCCATGAAAGAGAATACCGAGGATTGAGCCGTATTATCAACCAATACATCAATGTGAGGTAATGGGAAATCATCTTTCGGACTCGCTCTATTCAAATCCCGGTAATCGACACACATTCTGACTTTGCCATCCTTCTTCGGCACAGGAACGATGTTGGCCACCCATGGGGGATAACTTGTAACAGCCAAAAAACCCGCATCCCACTGCTTCTGAACCTCTTCCTTGATCTTAGCTGCCATATCAGGACTCGTTCTACGAAGCTTCTGCTTGACCGAAGGACATCCTTCTCTAAGAGGTAATCGATGCACCACAATGCCTGTATCCAACCCAGGCATATCTTGATATGACCAGGCGAATATCTCCACATATGCTCTCAGCATCTCAATCAGCCTCCTCTTGACAGAGTCCTCTAAAGCAGCCCCAATCTTGATTTCTCTTTTGGCGTCCTCAGTACCCAAATTAACAACCTCCAACTCCTCCTGATGAGGTTGGATGACCCTTTCCTCCTGCCTCAGCAATCTGACCAATTCTGCAGGGAGTTCACAGTCTTCCTCACTCTCCTCTTCAGCTTGGTAGATGGGATTGTCGAAATCAAACTGAGCCATAACAGAACTGTTCATAGTGAATGCCATAAGATCGCTTCTGCATGTTTAATGCTTTGTTTTAGAAAAAGAGTTCAATAAAGTCACAAAAAACAAAAACATTGCCATTTTTATTGTTTTGAAAAAAAATGAAAAAAAAATAAAAAAAAAATAGAAAGACAGGGATCACAAAGTTTGATTGCAAAAATGTCCTTCATTAATGATAATCATTAAAACATGATGAGGCCCTACAATGAACCACTACGCCTTGGGCAGAACGTAGGATTTTCATGCAAAATGAAAAAACAACAGAAAATTACTCTGTCTGAAGAGTAACTTGGACCACTTCTTCAGCCGTCCAGTTGTTGATAGACTCCCCTGGTGCACACGGGCGAACCCAGTTGTCTAAATCGCAGTCCCTGTCACAGTCTTCACTACCGGTTGCAGAGACGTCGCCATGATTCATCAGCCCAGCGCTGGTAAAGGTACTCGAACCCGCTTGACCATTCTGCTCTGCTTGGAGAGGCTCATAACCAACGCCAAATTTGTCTTCTTTGACAGGCAAGTCCACCATCTTGCCCCAGCCTTCAACTTTGCCGGATTTAACAACTTCTTTGGCCTGCTTGTACGAAGCAATCGAAGCACCCGGCTTCCTCTGATCAGCGTACGCCACTTTCTCAAGAGCCACAGTCTCAAACGCCTGGCATAAGGTTTCGTGGATCTCGCCATCCACCTCAACATATTTGAACGAGGATAGATGACTCACCAGAATCTCTTCTTCACCGCACACGGTCACAATCTGACCGTTCCAGACATACTTGAGCTTTTGATGGAGAGTCGACGAGACTGCCCCTGCTGCATGAATCCATGGACGCCCCAATAAACAACTATAGGCGGGCTGGATGTCCATAACATAGAAGATGATATCGAATACCTCAGGACCTATCTTCACAGGCAAGGTAACTTCCCCACACACAGAACGTTTGGATCCGTCGAAAGCACGAACGATCAGGTCACTGGGAGTAAGCACAAACCCTTCCACATCAATCTTCTTCAGAATCTACTTAGGCAGCACATTCAGCGACGACCCGGTGTCTACCAATACGTGAGACAACACTGCCCCCTTGCACTCCATGGTGATGTGCAAGGCTTTGTTATGGTTTCGCCCTTCAGGCGTTAAGTCCAGGTTGGTGAATCCTACACCATGCCTGGTGCTCACATTGGCCATCACACCCTCCAGTTGATTGACAGAAATCTCCTGAGGCACGTAAGCCAGATTCAACATCTTCAGCAAGGCATTACGGTGTGCCTCAGAGCACAACAACAGTGAAAGTATAGAAATCTTGGACGGAGTTTGATTCAACTGATCTACAATCTTGTAGTCACTCTTCTTGATTATTTTCATAAACTCCTCCACGTCTTTCTCAAACGAGCCCTCGGGCGCCTCTTTCTGAACAAGTTCTTCCTCAACCACAGCCTGTTTGCCCTTTGACTTGGCAGAAGCCTCAGCATTAGCGTCTCTCAAAGGTTGCGGTGCAAACAGGCGACCGCTTCTGGTAAAACCTCCTGAACCCCCTACATTATCCACAGCCGGACCAACAGTTGCAGGAACTCTATTTGGTAAACCAATTGTCACTGGAGTTTGATTCACTGGTCTCGTCTGACTTTCAGCCCTTCTGTTACTGCGGTAAGCATTATCATACTTCCACGGCACGACTCTACTATTCTCAACAGCCCTTCTTCCAGACGCAACGGTAGTAGTCGGAGCACTGATGGTTACAGGCACGGAAATGGTAACTGGGGTACCATTTGTTGCAGGTGCACTAACGACCCTTTGTCCACGTCCTTCAGACGGTTTAAAGTAAATGGTGATAGTTGACACTGTCCCACGATCTTTTACAGCCCTACTGAATTGCAAACAACCCTCATCCATCATACCCTGGATACCGACCCTTAACTGGTCGCAACCATTCTCAGATTCTGCACAGCCTAAACAATCCTCATCACAGCCCGAGTAGACACCCCCATTCAGCAGACGGCCCTTCACAACTAGCAGAGAAGTCTGAACATCATCAACATTAACAACCAGATCTTCAGCTTCTTTCCCCTCAATATTGTTCACTCTATGCCCACCATGCTGAGGCATAGGGTTGTTTACGACGTTAGGCACTGGAGCAAAGTTGATCGCCTTGGCATCGATCAAATCTTGGACCTTGTGCTGGAAAGCCCGACACTTCTCAGTATGATGCCCTGGTGCCCCAGAGTGAAAGTCACAACGGACGTCGGCGTCATACCCAGGAGGCAATACTGTAGGCGGAGCCATTGTACGCAACTCAACCAACCCCAACTTGAGTAGTTCGGGCAGCAGTTCGGTGTACGACATGGGTAGCGAATCAAAACGTCGATCAGGCATCCTTTGTCTGGGCTGATACGGACGTTGCTGTTGTTGTTGTTGCGGTTGTTGAACTCTTTGTTGTTGTTGTTGACGAGGTTGAGGTGCCGGAATGGTCACTGCAGCAACCTGACGGTATTGACTTCTGTTCTGATCTCTGCGGTGTTGAACAGCATTAGTTTCACCCTCTCTTCGACGAGGTGCCCCAGCAAATGGCTTCTTAGAAGAAGAGGAACCAGCATCTCGGATCTTCCCAGTTTTAATCAAGCTCTCAGTCCTCTCTCCACAAATGACAACATCAGAAAAACTACCGAATGGGCAGCTCCCCATTCGGTCCATAAACACACCCTGAAGAGTACCGATAAACATGTCTGTTAACTCCCTCTCCAGCATAGGGGGTTGAACTCTAGCAGCCAGTTCACGCCACCTCTGGGCGTACTCCTTAAAGCTCTCCCCGGATTTCTGACATAGACTCTGCAGCTGAGTCCGGCTGGGCGCCATGTCCATGTTATGTTTATATTGCCTCAAGAAGGCCTCACCCAGATCCCTCCAGCATCGGATCGAATCTCTCTTTAATTCCATGTACCAGTCTAAAGAAGCCCCAGATAGACTATCTTGGAAAAAATACATCCACATCTTTTCATCATCGGTATACGCAGAGATTTTTCGATAATAAGCCTGCACATGGGTGCGAGGGCAAGAAGTGACGTTGTATTTATCGAAGGACGGTGCTTTGAACTTGTAAGGGATTCTCAAACCTTCCACCAACCCCATATTGGTAACATCAAAACCGAGAGAACTTTGACATTCCATAGCCCGGATCTTCTCAGCAAGGGCATCAACTTTACGATCCCTCTCATCAACCCTTCCCAGAACGTCTTCGTCTTCACTGAGCAGAGTGAACATATCCTCTTGTCTGTCAACAATCGGAGCAGGATTACGGGCCGGGGCACGGACCGCTCTGGCATTAGCGGCATCTGGAGCAATAGGTTGACCGTTGATTCGAATACCCCTCAACTCATCACCTTCAGCATAGTTGTTGATGGGTACAGCAGCAACAACATTATTGTCGTTGACCGGGCCTCCCTCTGGCAGAGCATGGTTGACCGGTGGAATCGCAACCTCTTGTCTCTGAACCAAGGCTCGAAGTTCTTCTTGACCTTGTGCAACCCCTTGCATCATATTCATAAACTGGGCCATGTTAGCCTTCATCTCAGCCAACTCAGCTTGAACTTGATCCATACCTCTCTGTTGATTCAGTCTTGTTGAGTAGCGGTGCGGACGTTGATCAGCTATCCTGCCTAAAACAGGAACCAGAGTGAGAAGTCACGACCAAGAACACCTGTTATGCAAAATGATATGAGTATGGTGCTAATGATGCGTATGATGCCCATGATATGTTCATTTCTCAGGCATTCAAAGAGCCTGATTCATCCTCAAAAGATGGCAACCTGCAGCAAGAACAACACAGAAGCACAGAAACAACATACACAAAAGTGATGAGTACAAGGTGAAACCAACAACCTCATCTATATGAGTAACAGGATCATACAACAAAGTCGACAAAGAAAATCCAAACAATCGGAGTACAACAATGAATCCCATCCAACAAGCCTGGAGGTGATTCTCAACATACATATCAAAGATACAAGCTAAGACAAACGGCCTCCCGGAATGAGAGTCTTCAGGTACTGACACTGGTCTATTAACAGGTCACACTCTGAACATTCTGGCAAAAGAGTGATCTTCTCCTTCAGTTGTCGTCTAAGCTCTACCACTTCTCCTCCAAGGTGGTTCTCTGATGCCTGTCTCAAGTCTACTTCCTTCTTCAACTGGATGTCTTTATCTCTGAGTTGCTTCTCCAAGTCTCTGATCTTCTTCTGATAGCTGGCCTCAATCCTCTGCAGCCTCAAGCACTCCCGGTGTTCTGCATCTAACATGCTCTCCATCTCCTCGTAGGATCTCTTCTTGCTTCTCAGTCTGCTAGCATCTTCTCCTCGCACTCCTCTGAGTTGATGAGCCAAGTTCAACCTATCAGCTTTGGCTTTGTACAGCTCCATCTGGGTATCCTGCTCCTTCTCTCTCAAACGGCGATTCTCCATCAGGGCTTGCTTGTAGTGCTCCGCAGGCACACTCTCAGCAAGGATCAAAGGTGGTTGCTCCTGCAACGGCTCCATCCTATCGTAGGGTAACAACAAAGTTTCTACTCTCTCCTTGACCCAATCAGTGTAATCAGGCATAGCAACGGCAAACTTCTTCCCTAAGACAGATCCATCCTTCACACCAATAGACTTCCAAGCTCTTCCTATCTGCTCCAATCTAGCCGGGTCACTCTGCTTCTCAAAAAACACACTTTCAGCTACCTCAGCCTCAAGTGGTCTTCCCTTCATCACAAACCCCAACTGGCGAAGAGAAAGAACCAGGTTGTAATTGATGCAACCCCTAGTCCCTACGAGTGGCACATTACGGAATCCTCCACAGCTCATAATGACGTTACGCACATCCATCCGGTAAGATTGCCATCTGATATCATAGGAGGTAAGAGACATAACCCTCTGAGTCCACTTATGCGTGCTCTGAGCATCCACAAAAGGTCCACTGACTGGCAGGAGAGACAAGAACCATCTGAGCAAAAGCGGGAGACAACACCTGATAGCCCCACCCTTACCATGCCTACTGTGAATAGCATAGTAAGTGTCAGCTAACAGGGTAGGAACTGGATTTCCTCCAATGAAAATACTGACTGCAGCATAGTCAACAAAATTGGGCATACTCGGAAACAGGACGATCCCATAGATCATGACGGCTAACTGAGCATGAAAGGCTTCCCAACTTCCCTTCTCTGCTTCTTCTCTGGCTACCCTCAACAGAAACTTCAAAGGCAAGCCTACAACATCCCCACTGGACTTCCAACTATCACTGACTTCCTTGATACCCAAATGGAGAGCTCTGGCAACAACTCTGAAATCAACCTCCTTGGGCACATCCAAGAAAGGAACCTGATACCGGACCGGGACACTCAGTAGAATGGAGTACTCCTCAAGAGTAGGCGCCAACTGATAATCTTGAAAGGTGAAACAATGAAGCTCTGGGTCGTAGAACTGTAGAAGAGTCTGCAACGGCACCGGATCGACTACCATCTTCAACAGCGTCAGAACATCTCCGTACTGGTCAACAAACCCCTTCTGGTTACCACTGGTCATAAGGTTGCTCAACTCAATCAGAGACGTCAAAGGTTCACGGTGAAAGCTGTAGGAACAAGTCTTCCGCTTCAACCCTGGGACTGTTGTCATCTCTATCAGTGAACAAGCTCTAGAATGTACCTGAGAAATGATATGCATGCAGGGATTAGTTTTTTTTTCTTTCCTTTTTTTTTTCTTTTTTTTTTTATTGCATATTTTTTTGAAAATAAACATGCTATGATGCAAATGATGCAGACAAGACTGGTTGGCTGTGTCTCTCGGAACACAGGATCAAAGCTTCGGCTTGAACTCGGAACCACAAATTCATCTGAAACCCAAAGTCATCTGAGACCCCAAAATTCTGAACCAATAGTCACCAACAGGATCACAAGTCACCAACAAGTCACCAACTGTACCTGTAATAATGATCATTCCCTCCCCACTCACGGGTGTCATCTAGGCCAGGGTAAGGTCGAGAGAAACGCAGCATAAATAACCTTTCGCAGAATATCATCATATACACACCCGAAGTATGTAACGATAATATCCCACCAGGGTCTGAACTGCTCGTGATATCAATGTTCCGCTAAGTGGCGCAATACCACCCGCTTCCCATGAATCACTCTATTCCTAAGTATCCTAGATTTCACTCATGGCCTGGGTATTGGGCCTTTTACCTCATGTAACTCCCGCCCCAACAGAGAGAAACAGACAACCAGCCAGCCAGGTGAACAGATGAATATGAATGCAAACATTAATGCAAACATAAATGCAATCAATAAATAAATGAATGCAATAAATAACAGCAAAAGCAACCAAACCCTATCCTAAAGAGCGCTAGGAGAGACTCGCTTAGGGAAGATGGACCAGCAAGAGGTCAACTTCTAGAAATATCCCCAGCAGAGTCGCCAGCTGTCGCATTACGCGAAAAACCGGCGGGAAACAAAGAACAACAGAGCCGCCACCGTGCGTTATTTATCCCAAAAGAGGGAAAGGAAACGCTCAGAGTAAACCTGGAAAGAACATGGTCTTGCGACCAAAGAGAATGGGATCGGGAGTCGGTTATGCGAATGGAAGGTATTAGCACCCCTACGCATCCGTCGTACTCGACGGGATCCACGCACAATAGGAAGGAAAATGGTTGCTAAACACTGCTCACACACACACACTGGCTGAAAGAGACACAAGAAAACAGACTGAAACTGACTCGGCAGGATACCGCATCCTGGGCCTACTTAGTCTATCAGGTATAGACATCAGAGTTGAAGTAGTTCGGACTAGGGAAACGACACATGCTCGCTAGGATATCGCATCCTATGCATACGTATCTTCTCGGACGAGAGAAGAATCAGAGCATTCGTAGCTCGGCTGACACACACACAAACAAACACAGGCAAAGGCAAACGTGGAGCCTGACTGCCAATCACTGGGCTTACATCAGCATCCGAACCAAAACACACACAAGAAGGCAAACGTGGAGCCCGAATGTCAATCACTGGACTTACATCAGCATCCGAACCAAAACACACACAAGAAGGCAAACGTGGAGCCCGAATGCCAATCACTGGACTTACATCAGCATCCGAACCAAACATACGCACACTGGAACCCGAATGCCACTCGATGGACTTACATCAGCTTCCAAGCACACAACAAGACAAAACAAAGACACAGGCGCCCGGAGAGATCTGCTCATCTCCTGCCTACGTACCTCATCTGGTATGAGGATCAGGGCGACGTAGTTCCCCTACAGAGGGACACAGGACTAGCCTAACCAGATAACAGAGGGAGACACAACTAGGGAGACTACGACTCGAGCCTAGATGTTATCATGCAAAATCATCCCTAAGTTAAGGTTTCTAGCTAACTTGCACAGGAAGCAAGCCTATCCTAAACATGACTTACACAGGAAGCAAGCCACACCTAACCTAACTTGCACAGGAAGCAAGCTAAAGCAAACC
Source organism: Lathyrus oleraceus (assembly GCF_024323335.1). NCBI lineage: Eukaryota > Viridiplantae > Streptophyta > Magnoliopsida > Fabales > Fabaceae > Lathyrus > Lathyrus oleraceus. The sequence goes on from NC_066581.1 coordinate 507,617,895, forward strand.
TAACTTGCACAGGAAGCAAGTTAAACAAACACACAAGCATAGGTAGCACACACTATATGCAAACAATGGGCTCAATCAAGGTTAGGTTTTAGTCGAGGGGTCATATCAACCTCAACAAACAAACCACTGTAACAGGGTAATGTTAGCTCTTAACCTTGCCATTGAGGGGCTAAGGTGAAACAGATGAAAGGTGAGTGAAGATGAGACTTCACAGCTCTTATCCCTGGCCTGGGAGAGCTTAAAACAAGAATGTGTGGGTTCAGAAGATGGGAACCCTTCTACACATTTGAAACTGACTCAACTGTACAAATGTACAAGATCTTGAGTTTGTATCTGCAATGCATCAACACAGTGGTGTGAGCAAAGCAGATGACACACAGAATAGCAGGGGATAGATTGCATATCCCTTGGGTTCTGCCAATTGCCTCTTCACTTAGGAGGTCTTTGCATATGTACAAGGACAAAAGTAAACAGTCACAAACATTGCCTCTTAAGGAGGGCTTCAGACAGGTGCCTGGCCAAGTAACAGGCCAGGTCTTCCAGACTACATGAAGTAAGGAATTATACCTCAATGCAAATTGCTATTCAAGCAAAGCAAAGCAAAGTTCACAAGGAACTATAAGCAACTAAAGGTACCTGAAACCAGTCAGACAACATCAGTATACAAGTCAAAGTTAAATTAAAATGAGATAGAGGTCAACAGTCAACACAAACAGTTAAATGTGCAATATACAAGGCTCAAAGCATGTGAGCCAAGCAACCTACAAAAACAAACAAGTTAGTCATGATATTCAATCCAGCTCAATCAATTTGTATTGATCTCTTTGGGTATTTGTTGCTTAACCTGAAACAACAAACTTAAACATGAGCAACATGACCACTAGGACAAGCCTAGGGTCAAAAAGAGATAAGAAAGTCAAAACAGCAAATGGCAAGTGTCCAAAATCAAGTTCAAACAATCAAGAAACAAACTCAATTGGTTTCATGTTCATATCAATCATCATCATCATTTCATGAGCAAATTAGGTCAAAGCATGGCATGTAGAAGCTCAATGAAGTCAACAGCAAGACTCAATTCAAAACCAATCATAAACAATTCCAAAAATCATCAAATAAATCATGATCAAACATAATCCATAGCATGGTAAGCACGCCCAATTTCAGCTCAATTGGATCATGGGAAGTAGGGAAATGAAAATCAGAAAGATAGGGAAAGTTCAAACATGCTCAAAGAAGTCAACCAAACATGTATCAACTTCAAAAAATCATAAACCAGTGATAACATATGAGAAATGAATGGGATTAACACCATGATAAACCTTAAGATGTCTATTAATCACATGTAAAATTTCATGTCCATCCAATAATGTATGAGAATTTCACAAAGCAAATGGCATCATGTGTCATAAAAGTCAACACTTTGGTCAAACAGGGGATAAAATCTCAAACAATTAGGAAATGCCATCAATAATTCCAAGAAAATTCACATGTAAACTAGACATCCACAAGTATGTTCATGCAAAAAATCAGATCAAAAAGAGTTCATTAGGCAAGGTAAATAAAATCATGAAGTTGGACATCAATGGTGTGACACAAATTGTCACACCCTAATTCAAAAAATCATAACTCACAAACCAGCAATGATAAATTCACAAACTCTACACCAAAATCACCATGAATGTGTCTAGTTTGAGCACAAAAACTTTGGAAGCCATTGGATAAAGCATCATCATTTCACAATTGATTTGGCAAAGTGTACAAAAAATGGATACATGAACAAAACCCTAGCTCAAATAAAAAATCCATCCATGCCAAAAATCTGGAAAAAATATGATAAAAAACTAGGGATCATACAGAGCATTTTGCAAAAAGTCCCATGAATTTTGGATTAAAAATGGTGGACTTATGAATTTTGTAAGTTTGTGATCAAAATGGAATAAATATTGCAAAACAAAATGAGTTAATTGATTAAATAAACACGCAGTGGCATTTGTGTAATTAAATGGAACTTTAAGTGAAACTCTGCGTTTCACTTAAAGTAATGCCGCGTTCTGATTGGACATGGGCAATGGCACAGTGATTTCTATGCAGAGACAAAAATAACAACAGCCAATCGCGTTTCCAGAATCTGGGCAAATGTTCTAGGGTTTGCAAGCAACAGTGTACATTCATCATCTTGTTCAAATCGTGAAAAATTATTTGGTCACAGTTTTTGAAAACAGGCATGGCATTCGAACCATCAAGCAATGCACATCAATAATACAACATCCATATTCACTAAATCAATCTATCAAGGAAGCATCGAGCAAAAACATGTTTGGATATGAAACTTTAAAATCAGATTTCTCACTCAATGCACAGCCATTTCACACGATTCAAACTTCATAATGATCAGCAAAGCAAAACCTATCTAAAGCATATCATGATTTAGTAAATAGTGAAATTCGAAAACTCACCAAGATTGGAGCACAGTGAAGATTCAAGTGTTGTTTGGTTGTTTTGGCCTGAAACAGATGCTCTACCAGCTTCCCAAAGTTGAATGGAGAAAAGATTTCGGCTCAAGAATGTTCAAGGAAGCTCAAAACATGATCTGCCATTGGAGTGTTCTTGAATGGCAGCTGAAGATTTCTTGCTCACAGTTGGGAAACAAGGCTTCCAATGAGCTCAAGAATGATGGTGAGTGAGGAAGCAACTAACCCTAGCTCGTGTGCTTTGGAGTTTTTTTCAGAAAAAATCAAATGGAGCCAAAGTGAATTTTTGAGAGAAAGAGGTTTTTTGATCTGTTTGAGTGAGAGTGGCTGCTAGGGTTTCTCAGTCAGAAAATGAGTTATATATACTCTGATTAATGAAGCTTAACCATGGTTAGTGTAATGGTAAGTGACTTTGGCTTAAAAGAGGTGTTTTTGACAATTGCTAAAAAAACCAACACAAGTTGCATGGGGTGCATGGATGTGCACGAAATTGGGCCTTGGACAACTTCTAAACATGATTTCTGAACTATTCCAAGTGGTAAAAATCATTGGAAATGTTTAAATTGAAAGTCCATTTTTTCACTTCACTTAATTTAATTCATGCTACTTTGAAAATGGCCATTTTGATTGGTAAACTTTTGACGAATTGTGATGACAAATTTGGAAAGAGGGCATCAAATAGGACTTGTAGCAAAAAACCCCACCCAATTTGGCCAAATGGTTTGGAAGATATGCCACTTTGAAGTTCAAAAATTCTTGAGAATGATTTGATCATAACTTGCCAACCATAAATGATAAATGAGTGTTCTTGGACTTTTTGGAAAGGTGAGAGCAAGATCTTCAACTTTCATGTTGGACAAAATTTCATTTTGAAGCTTGTATCATGATGTAAGTTTGAGGATCAAGACTTTCCATTTTTGGCAAATTCCAATTACAGGTCAACTTTCTATTTTTGGAAATTTCTTGTCTGGCTTCAAATTCTTCCATGATGATGTTTGACATGTTATATGAAGACTATATGGACATGAATGAGACCTCTAAAACCAATTTCCACCATCAAATCACTGATTAAATGCACAATTGACCAACAGTTGACTTTTTAGGGTTTCTGGTGAACTGAGCCATGACTGATGACTTCTGAACATCCAATCCTTGACCAAAACACTCCAAAAGGACCCCTAGGTCATGTGAACATGTTGGACCAACCCTAGGGCCTTGTCTCCTTGGAAATTGTACTTGCTTGCTTGACTGACTGATCTCCTGACCAGTTTGACCTAATCTGTCTGATGATCTTGCACTTGGGGCAAAGGACAATGCAATGCTATGCAGTGGACTATGTTAAATGTTAATGACCTAATAATGAAAATGTATGTACAATGATAGGTGCAAATTTGAGGTGCTACACAGATATCCTGCTAGGGGCAACAAATCCCAGACTGATGGATCTTCCGAACTCAGACATCCTCGAGCTGAAAGAGATGGTGAGGGATTTGTTCGGTGTTGTGCAAGGGCTCGCCCTGGGGAAGAAAGCCATGGCCGAGAGATTGGAAAAGATCGAGAAGTGGCTAATGGGGGAGAAAGTTCTGAGAAAGACCCCGTCATCCGAAGTAACAAATCCCTCTGTCATTATAACAAAGAAACCCCCTAGCAGTGGTCAGCTTAAGAAGGAGGTTGAGTCAAATGGTGTGTCAGCAAAGAAAGAACGCGGTAAGGATCGCTATCACCCTTATGCTGTCACTGCAACCATTCCTGTTGGTAGTTCGCCTGCACCACAGAGACATCCGTCAACTCAACAGAGAGCACAGAGAGCTGGGAACCAAGTGAGAGGAAAGGGGGTTGATCGTCATTTTGATGAGCCACCCATGACGTATGCTCTTCTGTTCAAGAAGTTGATGGATCTCGGAATGGTACAATTAAGGACATTAGCTCCATTGAGATCAGATCAGAGGCCACCTAATTACGATGAGAATGCCAAGTGTGAATTCCATTCTGGTACGTCTGGGCATAATATTGAGGGTTGTAGAGCCTTTAAGCATACTGTACAAGACCTGGTGGATTCCAAGGCCATTAATTTTGCACAATTTCCAAATGTTAAGGCTAATCACATGCCCGCGTATGGTCAGATGGGGAGGAATGCAATTTCTGAGGATAAGAAGACGATTGGGTTGGCGAATGGGGATCAGTTAAAAGCTCCAGGGCCTGTGGTCTCAAAACCTCTGAGGAAGGAGGAAGCTTTCTCTAGTGGTGATACTTGTTGTGCGGCCGTTGCCACAAAGGGGCGTACAATGATGAGGGAAACAATTCAAGGAATAATTGAAGTAGAAATGGACGATGTAAGATGTAAAGCACCCAGGCTGGCAGTTGAAACCGTCCAGGTAGAGAATGCCATTATTGCTGGGAAAGAGAAAAAGCCGTCCATTTCTTCTTATAAGCAGGCTGTGGAAGTGGTGAGAAATGGAGGGATCCCAGGCTGGGGAAAAGTCATAGGCATCGCGATAAAGGCGGATATGTTTGGGATTGGTTATCAGGAAGGCCAAGACTCGTCTGAGCAAAACAGAGGACGTCGTCCGCTGTTCACTTTCATTAGTGCTGGAATGCTAGATTCAGGTCACACCGGTGCGGGGGGTAAAGAAACTGACAGTGACTAGGAGATTGATCAATGGATAAGATCGTGCGTGCTAGGCAACTGGAAGGCCTGAAAAGATCATCACTGTCACTCATCTGGAAGAGTAATGTTTTCTATTTCAGTTTTTATTTGCATGAAAGCCATGCGTGTTGCCCGACACGTAATGGTCCATTGTAAGGGCCACCTCATGTTCATATTTTGCAACATTTCTGCATCATTAATAAATGGATGTTTTTCAGTCAAAAAGCGGTGTTCCCTGTTTTTCATTTATTTTTGCAGTTTAAAAACAAATAAAATGGCAATGGTTATTTTTATTTTTCCTTTTTGATTTGTCTTGTTCCGAATTCAAAAATAATTCTCCGGATCTCGTTGATAACAATTTGGTTACACCTCATATGACTTCGACAAACCGATCTATCATGCCGAAGAAGAGGACGAAGAAGATTGTGATCTGCTGGAATTAGCCAGGATGTTAAACAAGAGGAGAAGGTGATTCAGCCGCACCAAGAGCGATGCAAGATCGTTATTCCAAGCACCGCCGAGGTCAGGAAAGAAGAAAATTGGGGCCGCTTCGGAGGCAAGTCAAGAGCAGAATGGTAGTCCTGTTGAAGGAACATGCGGATACCTTCGCCTGGTCATGTCAGGATACGCCAGGGTCGGATACCGGTGTCGTTGTGCGCAAGCTATCATGGAGAGCAGAACGCCGATGCCACGTGTCAGAGTGACTTTGTTTCATGATATGGTTCATCGTGGAACCAAACGCTATGCTATGACATGATAGCAAAGTCCCCAAGCAGAAGAGGGGCATCTGGTGGATCTGGCCAAGCTGAGTGGACCGGTGGAGACAATTTAAACTGAGGTTGAATTCAAGTGAGTGCACTATCAGAGCGCGATCCGGTAAATTGTTGGGGTTCATCATAAGAGAGGAATCGAGGTTGATCCTGCTAAATATATATATATATATATATATATATATATATATATATATATATATATATATATATATATATATATATATATATATATATATATATATATATATATATATATATATATATATATATATATATATATATATATATATATATATATATATATATATATATATATATATATATATATATATATATATATATATATATATATATATATATATATATATATATAGAAAAATGCCTGAACCGAAAAAAAAAAAAGAGGTTCGTGGTCTATTAGGTAGATTGAACTACATGTCATGGTTCACATCTCATCTAACAGCCATGTGTGAACCCATATTCAAGCTGTTGGAAAAAAAATCAAACGGTCAGGTGAAATAATGATTGCCAAGGGGCATTGAAAGAATAAAAGAATAAGTTGCAGGAACCTCCGATTCTGTTGCCTCCCTATGGAGAGAGACTGTTAATTTGGTACTTGACAGCCCTCGAGGGGTCTATGGGGTGTGTACTGGGTCAGCATGACGAGTCTTGTCGAAAAGAGCATGCAATTTACCTTAGCAAAAAGTTTACCAACTGTGAAACAATACATTCACTGCTCGAGAAAACTTGTTGTACTTTGGCATAGGCTGCTCGCCGACCGAGACAGTGTATGTTGGTTCATACCACTTTGTGGATTTCAAGATGGATCTGATCAAGTACATTTCTGAGAAGCCAGTAGTGACCGGACGGGTTGCGAGAGAGCAAAAGAATGTTGACTGATTTGTGATACTCTCAGAAAGCAATGAAGGGGAATGTAATGTCTGATTACATCGCCCAGCAACCCGTTGAGGATTATCAACCGATGAAGTTTGAGTTCCCTGATGAGGACATCTCGAGGTGCTCAAATCGAAAGATTGTGAGTAACCGATCCCGGAGGAGGGGCCTGACCCTGAATCCGAACGGATTCTGATGTCTGATGGGGAAAGGTTAATGAGGATGAGTTTGTGCTGCTTTGGTTACGCCAAAGGGATCCCACATTCCTTCGCTGCCTGACTAGCATTTGAATGCGCCAACCATGGTGGCAGAATACGAAGCTGGTACCCGGGGTATCGAACCTCGGTGCGCCTACTGGGGCAAAGTCTTTCTCGCTGGTATATGGGATGGAAGCGGTGCTACCGGTTGAGGTCCAGATTCCCTCTTTGAGAGTCCTGATGGACGTAAAATTGCAAGAGGCGGAATGGGTAAGGACCCGGTATGAGGAGCTAAGCTTGATTGAGGAAAAGAGGCTGGCAGCCATTTGTCATGGGCAGTTGTACCAGCAGAGGATGAAGCGTGCTTTTGACAGAAAGGTACGACCTCGGGTGTATCACGTAGGTGATATGGTGTTGAAAAGGATCCTTCCTCCTCAAAACGATCGAAGGGGCAAATGGACACCCAATTATGAATCCCCAGCATGGTCAAGAAGGTTTTCTCCGACAGAGCCTTGTTGCTGATGACCATGGATGGCGAGGATTTTCCATCCCCTGTGAATGCGGACGCAGTTAAAAAATACTTCGTATAAGAGACCCGCTGGACAAAAAGAATAAAATAGTCCAGGCAAAAATGGGCATCCCGGCGAACCAAAAACAGAAAAAGGTTCGGGCAAAAATTAGGGATAAAATGAAAAAATTGTACACCCGGCAAGTCGAAAACCTGAAAGGGCGACTTGGGCAAAAAAGGGTATCCCGGTGGACTGAAAACCCGAAAGGGCGGTCCAGGCAAAAGAGGGATTGAAACGAACAACTGCGTCTGGCATGATCGTTTGCGCTTTGGTTAAAGCATCATGGATAATACCCGGTAGGGATCGGTCGGAAACGTCTTGTTCAGAAGGTAGAAAGCAAGGAGAGTCTGAGGACATATGGGGTGTAACCGAGTTGGAACTCGATGAGATCACGGGTTTCACATTGCCATTAGGATAGATTTTTCCTTTTGTGCGCAATTACCTCTTTTCAGGAATTGCTTCCTTTGTATTGCTCAATTTGAGCCACACACTTTTCATATCAATAAAATGCATATTCAGTCAAATAATTTTGTTTTTGTTTTTCATTACCGCTTTGATTGCAAAAACATCCAGATATTTTGATAAAGAATCTTGCATTTTAAGACGTACAGGTTCCTTCCAATGCATGTTTATAAGATTGAAGCTTGAAATCTTATTCGGAAGGTTGAGTGACCCAAGTGTTGAAATCTTGACACGCCTGGGGCACGGTTTTATCTAACGATCTCTTTTGCAGGTGCTGTTAGGTATTTTTCACTCACTTGCAGGTTGTGATGTGGAAGCTTTGGACCAAAACAAATCCCTATGGAGTCCGATCAGGGACGAATGAATAGGAGAGCGGTGAAATGATGGCGATGGACGTACGACGACCCTTGAGAATTAATCAAGAAGACTCTTCAAAGTCGGAAAATTGAAAAGTTTGTATAAATCCCAGGAGTTCGCTCTCCCTCGAGCGCGGAGCGGTTTGGAATACAAGATGATGAAGCAGAAAAGTCCAGACGAGTCTGGGAGTTCTCAAAATTGGAAAGCTGACATGGGAGTTGGATATGAATACCATGGTTCGACGAGTCGTCAGGTGTTCAGTACCAGGTTTCCCTCATCTCCCAAGCAGAGTCGTGAGGACTGATTCCCCCAGCAGATCCAAGGTCTGTGGATTCCCTAGCCGGGTCAGGATGGTTTTCCCCGGCAGGTTTAAAACGGTGTTTCCTCATCAGACAGGCCCGAATGTTGTTATCCCCGAGTGGAGCGGGTTTCAATGAAATATATCTCCAGCAGTGTATCCTACATGTGGATTGGATGGGTCTTCCCCAACGGAATGACATTCGTTTCCCCTAGCAGGGTCAGGATGGTTATCCCCAGCAGGTGTCAGAGCAATGCTTCCCCAGTCGCCAGGCCTGAAGGTGGCAATTTCCCCAGCGGAAGTATCTGTGTGTGGTGGTTCCCCAAGCGGAGTCGGGATTGACATCCCCAGCAAATCAAAGACAGTTGTATCCCCACAGATTGCATTGGTGGTTCTTATCCCCAGCAATCCCCAAGCGGATCGGGTGCAAAGGAGGTTATCCCCAGCAAGGGATACCTCTCCCCAGCAGCAGCGCTATTCCCCAGCAGGGTGGAGATCGGAGTGTTGACGAGTTCCTCGGCAGAATGTCTCGAGCTCCTCAGACGAGTCCCTTGAGGGGGATACTTTTGTGCATTCATCATGTAGAATAAGCATAGCATATTGCATAATAAATCGCGTAGCATTTCCATAATTATGGAACATTACGTCGAAAAATCAATCATGCATCATATTGCAAACATAAGCTAGTCTCGAGCCGTGGTTATCGTTTGAGAGGTGGTTTTGCCCGAAAGCGAAGGTGTTGCTCTGAGGAGTTTGGCGCCGTACTTTTTATCGACACTTCCCCAGCAGTGCGATACTGGAGGAAGAGTTTCCATCGGACAGAGATGAAAGTGAAGATCGCGATCAGCGCGACGCAAGCCGTGGTTACCATCCAAGAATGGGTTTTGCCGGTCAGTGAAGATGATACTCCGAGGAGTTCAGCATTGTGATGTTGGGTCAATGGTATTCCCCAGTAGCGCGATATTGGAGGAAGATTTCTGTTGTGCGAGACAGAAGTTTGGAGTGTGTTACTCTGAGGAGTTCAGCATCGTGATTTTGGGGCAACAGTATTTCCCAGTTATTCCCCGGCAATCGCCTGCTTGGTTTTGGACAAGTGTGGATGTCATCCTTGCGATACCCGTAAGTGTCGTGTCGATCCCTGTCTGGTCGAGTCTTCTTTGGTGTCCTGTCAACATCATTGTTCGATGTCCTGTCAACATCATTGTTCGATGTCCTGTCAACATCATTGTTCGATGTCCTGTCAACATCATTGTTCGATGTCCTGTCAACATCATTGCTCGATGTCCTGTCAACATCATTGTTCGATGTCCTGTCAACATCATTGTTCGATGTCCTGTCAACATCATTGTTCGATGTCCTGTCAACATCATTGTTCGATGTCCTGTCAACATCATTGTTTGATGCCTGTAAACATCATTGTTTGATGCCTGTAAACATCATTGTTTGATGCCTGTCAACATCATTGTTCGATGTCCTGTAAACATCATTGTTCGATGTCCAGTAAACGTCGCGTTTTCTCCCAATCATTGTTTAATGTTTGGTCGAGTTTTCTTTGGTGTCTGGTAAACATCATCGTTCGATGTCCCGTAAACGTCGAGTTTCTTCCCAGTCATCAGTCAGTGTCTGGTTGAAGGTGGTACTCTGAGGAGTTTAGTATCAAGATGTCAGATCAGCAAGGTTCCCCAGTAGTGCGATACTGGAGGAAAACTGTTCCGTCAGATGGAGATGGAAATAAAGTCAAAGGATGTTACGCGATCAGCGCGACGATCGGGGTTCAACTGGAGAAAAGGAAATGTTGAGACATTTTCTGGAGATCGGGGTCCAATTGGAGATTAGAGTTGAAGATTATATCCGGGATGAGGTCCTCAGGATTATCTTCTGATCATGTGTCACCTTAGACTTTGGCTGAGGCCAATGGAGGTCGTTACAGGTGTCTTCGGATGAAGAGATGCACATGTTACCTTCCTTTTGGGAAGGTATACCCTCTGATATGTCGCCCTCAGAGTGGTGTTTGGTGTTATTTCCGACGTTGTCAGCGGAATTATCACGAGAGATTGGAGAGCGGGGTTCAAATGGAGAAAAGGAAATGTTGAGGCATTTTCTGGAGAGCGGGGTTCAAATGGAGAAAGGGAAATGTTGCGGCATTTTCTGGAGAATGGGGTTCACAATGGCGATCACGAGTTATCGTCAGGCGACGGGGGTTCAAATGGAGAAAAGGAGACACGAGGTGTTTTCTGGAGAATGGGGTTCATTATTTTGGCAAAAAGGATGTCGGGGTTCGAATGCAATGATCGGGGATCATTTGCGCGAGAAAACTGCGGGGTTCAAGAAATTGAAAAAAGAGAAGTCATTAGAAAACTTCGGGGTTCAAGAAAAGCAAAAAAGGAGGAGATGATAATCCCCAGCGGATGTGGTGTTCAGGCCATGGTTGTCCCTGTGTTACCATTTATTTTGGTATCCAGGTCGACGTTGCTGTTTCGGTGATCAGGCCGACTTTCTCCGTACCAGACGGGTTCTTCTTTGAAGATTGTGTTCTTCGCCGATTCTGACAGGCGATGTTAATTATATCCCGTCAGAGTGCAAATTGTTCGTCTGTTCTTGGTATTCAATCACTCTTCATCCTGATCATCTGAAAGCCGAGGCTATTCATATCGACAGGTTAACAGTGGATTGAATAGGGGCAGCTGTAACACCTCAAAATTTGCCCTCCTCTCTTGGGACTAGCTTAACATATTGCATTGCATTTTTAGGTCATTAGGCATTGCATATTGCATATCATGTGGTAACATTGTGCAAGTCGTCCTTCAAAAGTCTTGATCAGGAGATGAAGAGGTGGAGATGCATGCTAGGGTTTCATTGACTGATTATTGATCATCTGAGGATGTGTGCATCAAATTAGGGTTTTGTGATTCTCAAAGGAGATTGGTCTTCATCTTGATTGGAATGATTCATCATCATCATCATGGTTTGTCATCATCAAGTGACTGATTATATACCTTGAGATTAGGGTTTTGACCACTGGTCAACCCTAATCAGTTGCATTGGGCCAATCAGGGTTTGTGCAGGAGATGGGGTCTGTGATGGATATGGGGATCATCATGTGATTTTATTGAGCTTATTGAGGCTAGGGTTTCATCCTTGAGCCACTTCATCAGAGAATTGGGGCTCAGCTTGATCAGTGCATTGCCAAATTCATCTATCAGCTGAAAAAGTCAACTGTGGTCAACTGTGCTTGATTTTATGGATTTGGAGGTGGGAGAGAGTTGGATACACTTCATTCATGTTGAAATAAGTGTCATTTGACATTTCAAAGCTCAAGAATGAAGAAAATAAAGTCAGGAGAAAAATTGCCAAAAATAGAAAGTGACTTGTAATGGAAGTTTCCAAAAATGGAAAGTTTTTCATCACAAAATTACATGTCCAAAAAAGCTTCAAGTGAAAATTTGTTCAACATGAAAGTTGTAGATCTTGATCTCAACTTTCCAAAAAGTCCAAGAACTTGAAATTCCTATGTATGGTTGACAAGTTATGGTCCATTCATTTTCCAAAAATGCCTATAATCAAAGTGGCATAACTTTCACATGGAATGTCCAAAATGGATGATCTTTTTATGAGCAAACTCCATTTCACATGTACTTTCATGGTGCCTAATCAAAATTCATCAAAAATGGTCAATGCAAAAGGTCAATTTTCAAGTGCAACAATTAAAATCCAAGGGCAAAATGGTCCAAGTTGAGAAATACATGGAATTTTGAAATGAGGATTTTTGCAACACACTCCAAATGACATTTAGAAGTTGCTTGAGCTGTCATGAGCTGTCACATGGCAAAATTTGGCAAGGCCATTTTGGAACTTTCATTTAAAGTGCAATTAAGCTAATTTCATTTCATTTTTGCTAATTGAGATTAGTAAATTGGATTAGCATTGGTATAAATGATTAATCATAACAGAATGTTAATCATAATCACAATTCACAAGAAATATAACTAACTTTCCCTCCATTTTCTCCAAAATTCATCAAGAACTTCATCACTACTTTTCAAGATTTCTCCACGAATTCTCCATCAATTGGCTTGATTCTTTTTGATTCATCTTCCATACACCTTGAGGAGGATCTGTTTTGATATGCCATTGCCAAAAGATTGAAGAATCGCAACTGTTCATCATGAGCTCAACAATGGTGATTTGAGAATTCTTGCAATTGAAGCAACCTCGAGCCAAGGATCTTCTTCCAATCAACTTCCTCAACCTTCATCTTCATCTGTTTGAGGCTTTTGCATCCAGAAACATCGAATTCAACAGCTGCTTCATTCAAGGTGCATAAATTCGAATTTCACCATTTCTTAAATTATCATATGCTTTTGAAAGATCATTCAATGTAGAACACGATGATACTCTTGGCTTATGAAATGATTGAGTGTGGAGTGAGATATATCGATTTGAATGTTTGATGTCATTTCTTTTTTTGATCGATCCGTGAGTTGTGGTTAGAGTTAGGGCAAATGAGTTGCATATCTTGAATCTACATGCTCATGCGGTTCTTTTGATTATACTCTTGTTGATTTTGGTGGAGATTAGTTGTTCTTCATTTTCTGCAATTTTCTGGAAATTTGTTGCTCAAGAACACGTGAAATATGCTGTTAGATCTTCATTTTGCCTTTCCTGGTTTTGAATTGTGTTTCCCGCTTCCCAGGTCCAATGAGCGCGTGCCATGTAATGTTTTCAATACTATGTCGTTTTGGCCAGTGGCATTAGTATTACAAAAATGCCACTGGCGCATTTAATTTATATTATTCTTTATTTCTTTTTCATTTTTCAATTACATTTTGTTACATGATCTTTATAAATTCATATCTCACTCAAAACTCATCCAAATTTTGTGAAATTTTTTGCATAATGCTCATGATGATGTGTAGAATTTAATGGTTGTTTTTGTGGATTTTTTGCATGTGTAGAAAAATAATTGGCTTAGGGTTTATGGAATGTGTCACATTTTTGTCTGTTTTGCCAAAACCTTCATGAAATACTCATACCTTTAAAGAAATGGATGAAAATTTTTGTGCTTGTTCTGGACATGTTGCTGGTGATTTTCATATAGAGTTTGTGATTTTTGGATACTTGGTGATGGAGATATGATTTTTTGATTAGAGGTGTGACAATTTGTGTCACACCAAGCTAGGTCAACTTTCTGATTTTATTTAAAATGCTTAGGGATGTTTGATTGAGTTAATTTTTTGCATGAATGATCATTGATATGTCAAGATAACATGTGAATTTTGCTGGATTTGTTGGTTGCATTTTCTAATTGATTGATAATTTTCTTTCCTGTTGAGCCATTTGGTAACTTTGTGTGACACATGTTTGTATTTCATTTGTGAAATTCTCATGGTGTATTGGATGAAGATGAAATTTGGTATGAGGATTGTAGACACATTATAGGACATTTTGGTTTTGATCCCATTCATTTCTTAATTGTTGTCACTGTTTTATGATTTTTGGAAGTTGATGCTTGTGTTGATGCCTTGTTTTGGCTTGTATAAATGTGTCTGGACTTCTTGATTTTCATTGACCTACTTACTTTTGTCCAATTGAGCTGAAAATTGACATGCTATGCCTTGAATGTGTCCTGTTTAGGTGTGAATTTTTGTGGAATTAATTGAATTTTTTTGGTATGCTTTTGATTGAGATGGTTCTGTTTGGTCATTTGAAGTTGCAAATTGCATGTTTGATACTATTTTGTGCATGAAATGATAATGGTGATTGATATGAGCATGGGACCAATTGCATTTGTTTCTAATTTGTTTGAATGTGATTTTGGATAAATTTCACTTGCTGTTTAGGATTTTTTATCTCCTTTGGACCCTAGGATTGGCCTAGTGGTCTAGTTTCTCACATTTGGTTTGGATTTTCAGGTTAAAAGTGCAAAAGGCTTAAAGGAAAGAAATTCAAGTTGTAAATTGAGATTGTTTGATGTTGTAAACTAACATTGACTTTGTGTTGTAGGGTTTGATGCTTGAGTTTGAGCTCATGGCTTGCACTTGTGTGCATTAACTTGTGTTTGGTTGTACAAATTAACTTTTGCTGTTTACTGTTGGTTTGTCTGAGTACTAATTGTGCTAGATTGATTCCAGGTACCATAGTCGCTTCAGTTCTTTTTGAACTTGCTTGCTGGTGCTTGGTTATTTAACCAATAGAGGTAGACTCTCTTGTCTCCATGTAGTCTGGAAGACCTGGCCTGTTACTTGGCCAGGCACCTGTCTGAAGTCCCCCTTTCGGGGCAATGTTTGTGTTTGTTTATTATTGTGCTAAGCAGGAAAGTCCTTCATAAAGGCAAATTGGCAGAACCCAAGAGATAAGCAACCTATCTCCTGCTAGTCTGTGAGTCACTCACATTGCTCACACTACCTGTGTTTGAAGCATGTTGAGTAAAGCCCAAGATCCATTGAGTCTTAACTTGGGGAGAGAGTTCCATCTTTCTGAACTCCCCCACCTTCTTATATCAGATGCTCTCTCTGACCAGAGATAGAAGCAATGAGGCACACCCCTCATATCCTTTCATCTGCTTCACCTTGACCCTCAATGTCAAGGTTAAGAGCAACTCTCACCCGATTACAGAGTCTGTTTGTTGAGGTTGATATGACCCCTCAACTAAGACTTCACCTTTGTTTGAGCCCCACTTGTTGTGTATATAGTGTGTGCATGCTGTGTGCTTTTGATTGATTGCTTGTGCTTTCTAGTCAGGTTAGTGTGGCTTGCTTCCTGTGCAAGTCATTGCTAAGATAGCTCACTTCCTGTGTGAGATAGGTAGCAACCTTAACTTAGGGATGATTTTGCATGATAACATCTAGGCTCGAGTCGTAGTCTCCCTAGTTGTGTCTCCCTCTGTTATCTGGTTAGGCTAGCCTTGTATCCCTTCGTAGGGGAACTACGTCGCCCTGATCCTCATGCCAGATGAGGTACGTAGGCAGGTGGTCGTGCGAGACCTCTCCGGGCACCCTTTTCTTTTTTTTGCGTGTGTTTTGTTTGACAAATATCAGGTTCGAGTTCCCGACTCCCTGTTAGTCTGTGTGTTCAGTTTCTTCTGACGTCTCAGCGTCTTATGGGTGTTGTGCTTGCCAGCTATCAGGCTCGAGTTCCCGACTCCCTGTTAGTTTGTGTGTTCCTTTCCCTTCGCAGGGGAACTACGTCGCCCTGATCCTCATACCAGATGAGGTACGTAGGCAGGTGGTCGTGCGAGACCTCTCCGGGCAACCTTTTTGTTTTTTGTGTGTGTTGTTTGACGATGGTTAGGCTCGAGTCCCCGACTCCTTAGCCATTTGTTGTTTGTTTGTTCTGGTTGTGTGCTTGGAAGCCGGTGTAAGTCCATCGAGTGGCGTATGGGTTCCAGTGTGCGTGTGTTTGGTTCGGATGCCGATGTAAGTCCAGTAATTGGCGTTCGGGCTCCACGTTTGCCTTCTTGTGTGTGTTTTGGTTCGGATGCCGATGTAAGTCCAGTGATTGGCGTTCGGGCTCCATGTTTGCCTGTGTGTGTCTTGTGTTGTTTGGCGTGCGTGAGCCGAACTACGGTAGCTCTGATTCTCGTTCCAGACGAGATACGTAGGCATAGGACGCAATGTCCTATCGAGCCCTTTTCTTTCCCCCCCACCTGTGTTGTTTTAGCGTGTGTGTATGATGTTTGCCTGTTTGTTTAGCAACCTATTCTTTCTTCTAGAGCGTGGATCCCGTCGAGTACGACGGACGTGAGGGGTGCTAATACCTTCCCCTCGCGTAACCGACTCCCGAACCCATTCTCTTTGGTCGCGAGACCATGTTCTTTCCCGGTTTACTCTGAGCGTTTCCTTTCCCTCTTTGGGATAAATAACGCACGGTGGCGGCTCTGTGTTGTTTTTGTTTCAGCCCGCCGGTTGTTTTTCGCGGATGCGACATAGGGCAGGTGCCTTAGCCAATCCAATTGGCGCCTATGTGTAGGTTTTAAAAGGAGGCGCCAACTCAATTGGCGAGTCCCTCATAAAATGCCTTTTTTGTCTTATAAATAGATGCGTTGTGTGACCTATTGTTCCATAACTCATATAATCATTTGGCTATCATGTTTGGTGTTCGTCGCCGATACGGTAAGGTGATTTATGCGAGAGACAAACCTCAATTGCTGATGCTGTTTTGGAACATCACCACGTTAGATCAACTGAAGAGGGAGCTGGTTCGATGGTTAGACGGGAAAATACCAGAAGGGGAAAAAATCAGAAGTATTGAGAGACTTGACAGTATCTTTGGTTGGGTGCGAATGAAGACTGATAAGGATGCTAGGGAAATGATGTTCGGTCGAGACGACATTAATTTGATTGTTGTAATCAGTTAGAATTATTTATGTTTTTAGATGTTTTGTACTGATGTTGGTTATGAAACTCGTTGTAACAAGAACTTAATGATATATAATGATTGATTGTTACAGAAATACAATGTTACAAAAAGCTTAAGATCTAGATAAAATGTTACAAAAAGCTTAAGATCTAGATAAAATGTTACAAAAATCTTAAGATCTAGATGATGCTCCTTGATTGGGACAGTTATTTTTGTTGTGTCCTGGTTGACGATAGATACTACATAATCTTATCATTTTATCTGTGGAATCCATCTCTGTTCTGATACGTGTGCTGTTTGGCCTTCCTTTCTTCTTTCTACGCATCTCTTCATTGTGCCAAACAATATCTCCTTCATATGGAGGCCAGTAATCCTCCATTGGTAGTACTGAAAAGCTTTGACTATATACATTCATGATGGTGCTGGCCTTGTACACATCAGATAAATGGGTGTAAGCGTCTTGACGAGTATAAGCGCATGCTGCAATGACATGGGAGCAAGGTATGCGGAAGGCCTGAAATTTTCCACAATCGCACCAACTTCTGTGTAGTCTAACAGCGTAGGCTAAATTTGGTCTCCCCTCGTTGTTGCCCATTGTTTCCTGGACGCTGAAATTTTGTCTATGACGGTCAAACACTGTTACAGCGTGTGTCGTAGCTTTGATGCTCTCCTCTTTCATGACCTTCATGCAACACTCACTGAATACTTGTCCGGACATTAACACTGCACTCCATCTTTCACCTCTGGTTGCGAACATAGAAGCCAACCTATAATAGGTTGATCTTACCAAGGCGGTTATCGGCAGATTTCGAATCCCTTTGAAAACCCCGTTCATGCATTCCACAATGTTTGTTGTCATGTGGCCCCATCGACAACCACCGTCAAATGCTCTTGTCCACTGCTCTACTGGGATGTTATTTATCCATCTCCCCTCTTCTTCATTAGACAGTCGAATCTCATCACGATAATATTGAAATGACGGTTGAGTTAAAGCATACCCAACATTCACCACCTTCTTGCGAAGATTCTTATCTTTTATAGCACGCATGAAGTTTTGTGCAATGTGTCTGATACAGTAGACATGTGTAGAAGGGGGATCATGCCATCCGTTGTCATGGTTGTTGTAGGCACTTTCAATGGCAGCATGTCTATCTGAAATCAAACATAGATTGGCTTGTGGAGCGACATGCGTTCTGAGATGTCGAAGAAAGAAACCCCATCCACCAGCCGTTTCACCTTCAACAAGAGCAAAGGCAATGGGAAATACATTGTTGTTACCGTCTTGTGCAACTTCCATGAGCAAAGTACCCTTGTGTTTTCCATATAACCAGGTGCCATCAATTTGCAGGAGAGGTTTGCAGAAAGCGAAACCTTTGATGCACGGGTCAAATGCCCAAAAGAGACGGTGAAATATTCTATTACCTGTAGCAGAGGTTCCGTCTGGCATCATTGCTGGCACTGTCTCCAGAATTGCCACAGTTCCTGGGACATAAGTTTTTAGTGCCCATAAAAACCGTGGTAATTCCTTGAATGAATCCTCCCAGTTGCCGAAAACCTGTTCAACAGCCTTTGTCCTCGCAATCCATGCTTTCTTGTAGGATGGAGTATAATTATATGTTGTTCGGATATGGGATATAATTATACTCACCTTCACTGATGGGTCTTTATTTACCAATGGCAGAATGTCTTGACATATCAAAGTTGTGCTCAGTTTACGGTGATCTTGTTCAACGTTAGTTGCAACGCAACTGTGTGGTGGGTCTATTGAAGCGATCTCCCAAGAGTCATTTTTCTTCTTGTAAGATGCAGCCAAACGAAACTTACAAAGCATGTTACGACATTCGATAACATACCTTCTAGAATCAGTGCGTTTCACTGTAAAGTCAGCAAAGTTGTTCATGTGGAATTTTTTGATTGCCAAGACACATTCTTCTTTGGTACGAAACATGTCTCCCACCTTTAATTCGCCTACTGGTCTCGGATACGGATTATAGAAGACACTGTCGGACGTTTCATCGTCGTGAAGATCCATATTTGTCATATGTTGAGGAGGATTGTAGGCATGACTAGGAGGTATTGGTGGTGGTTGAGCCTCATCTTCATCGTCGTTGTTCAGGATGTGATCAACCTGTATCTCAGTCTCCTCTTCTTCTTCATCAACAACGTCGACTTCTACTTCTGCTTCTGGGTTGAGTTCATCTGACCATTGTGCATCATCTGCAGCATCTTCACCAGCTGCATCCTGATCGGTTAGTTGAGACTGTTGAGACGGTATACATGGTTGTAGAGTAATGTACAACTCGATACAATCCATGCCTGAATGTTCATGACTAAGAAACATGTTTTCAACATCTTCATCGTCTCGTATCTTAAGGGGGAAAAACTTGCATTGACCATTCTCAAAAAATATAGGATTTTGATATGTCATCTTTGACACAATACCTGATCCTATAAAGGATTGTATTCTTTTTTTCAAATGCAAAAAGGTTGCATTTCTCTTCATCGTGACTCTAATGGTATCAGTGTTTCTAAAACAAAAACCATGAAGCTCAGACTCAAAAGTTTCACCGTTGCAGTGAACGTTGACACTGTATAATGATGAAGATGACATTTTGGAGATGAAAACTATTTTGCAAGTGCAGATGAATGTGAGTGAAGTGTCTTGGATGTTGATAGTAAGACACTTAAATAGATGGTATCAGTGTCTCACATGCTAGCTAGTTCTGAGATGATGTGTCGGACATTGAAGCTACTCTGAGATAATGTGTCAAGCATGCAAGTCAGTTCTGAGATGAGGTGTCTGTCATGCAATACAGTGTGAGTTGATGTGTCAAGCATGCTAGCTAGTCATGAGTTGATGTGTCTGTCATGCAAGACAGTGTGAGTTGATGTGTCAAGCATGCTAGCTAGTCAAGACAGAAGTGAGTCTTCAGCATGCAGGATACTAGAGAGCCACGTGTCTGAGATGATGTGTCAATCCTGCAAGACAGTGTGAGTTGATGTGTCAACCAGGCAAGCTATCAAGAAGTGAGTCTTCAGTATGCAGGAGACAAGATAGCCATGTGTCGGACATGTAAGACAGTTCTGAGATGATGTTTCAATCAGGCAAGACAGTGTGAGATGATGTGTCAGACAGGCAACCTATCAAGAAGTGAGTCTTCAGCATGCAGGATACTAGAGAGCCACGTGTCTGAGATGATGTGTCAATCCTGCAAGAAGTGAGTCATCAGCATGCAGGAGACAAGACAACCACGTGTCAGACACCTAAGATGGTCAGACATGATGTGTCAACCATGCAAGCTATCAAGAAGCTAGTCATCAGCATGCAGGAGACAAGACAACCACGTGTCGGACACCTAAGATGGTCAGACATGATGTGTCAACCATGCAAGCTATCAAGAAGCTAGTCATCAGCATGCAGGAGACAATACAGACACGTGTCAGACACCTAAGATGGTCAGAGATGATGTGTCAATCATGCAAGCCATCCATAAGTGAGTTGTTCAGCATGCAGGAGACAAGAATGCCACGTGTCATACATGTAGACGGTGGCGCTAATTGGTTTGGCACCTACACTTAAGGCTTGTACATGGTCGCCAATTTGAATGGCGCCCCCATGGAGTCAGTCCTCGAAACCAAGCATTTAGAACTAGCCTTGCATGCATGTACCCTATGGTGTCGCCAATTTGAATGGCGCCCCCTCTTTATTATTGTACATGGTCGCCAAATGAGGTGGAGACACCATGCAAACACAATTTTTTATGCTCTCCTCCATTTGCCTATAAATTCATCCACTCCTTCAACAATTCTTCCACACCAACATTCTCACTACTTCATCTACATTACTTCTTTTACAATTTCATCTTCAACAAAATCTTCCAATTTCATCTACACCAACTCCCCAACAATATGTCTTTACTCACAATGGGCGAAGCACACAGAGGAACAGTTGCAAACATCGCAACATACGTAAGTTTTTTCTTATACTAATTTTTTATGTTTCATCTCCACCAACCCCATTTTATTTTGAAATACCAACTTAGTCAAGTGTTATATTATTTCTATTATAGGATGTATCAAGGTTTCGAACTCGAGTCCACGAATTTGTCCCAATGGACCCGATGATTCAACCTTATGTTGAACTCGCCGGTTTTGGTCACATTAGCAAGATTATGTCTTGGTCTATAGATAACAAGTTCATTCTAGCCTTATGCGAAAGATGGAGGCCAGAGACACACACATTTTGGTTTCCAACCGGTGAGTGTACCGTGACGTTAGAAGATGTCTACATGCTTTTAGGACTACGAATTGAAGGCAAAGCTGTTAATGGTAAGACCAACTATGCAAATTCAATTTGCATGGAGCTTTTAGACACTGATTTGTTAGATGATAATGCTAGAGGTCAAGGTATACTACTCTCACGCCTAAAGTCATATTATAATAGTTTATATTTAGATGAGCATTCTACCGAAGATGCTTGAATAATCAAAACTAGATGTTACATTATGTTGTTACTAGGATCCTTTTTATTTCCCGAAGGTAGTGGTTCTAGCATGCATATTATGTACTTACCTTTACTTAGACATATAGATAGAATAGGTAGTTACAATTGGGGATCAGCATGTCTAGCCTATCTCTATAGTTCGTTGTGCAAAAACTCCCACAAAGACAAATCTACATTTTCTGGATGTGCTGTTTTGCTACAAGCATGGGGATGGTCAAGACTACCGTCTCTAGCACCGGTCAATAACAACCCCTTCACTTTTCCATATGCAAAAAAGTAAGTTGTTTAAATTGCTATATCTTTACTTACTTCCTTACAGTTTAGTACCCATAACTAATTTATTTTAACTTTTTGGTGTAGATGGTCGGCACGTGGTATGAATTACAGCAGATGTCCGAGACACTGTATTACTCAGTATCGCAACCTGTTGGATCACCTTCGATCGACAGACGTAAGCAAAATAACTTCATTAATTCGTCATATTATGTTGACTTTTTCTACATTCATTTAAATCCTATCGTCTTTAACATTTCAGTTCATTTGGCGTCCATACCTTAATATGGATCATGAGCATCAGGTCAACCCTGAAGACGCAGCCGTATGGACAGCATGCACACCGATAATACGGTTCACAACAGTGGAGATGCACAACATCGATCGTGTGAAGCTGCAGTTCGGTATGGTCCAGAATATCCCAGACCCCCCAGCTAGCCTAGGAGAATGGCATATGCGTAAAGTGAACGACCAATGGAACTACAACCCTTGGAAAACCTTCGCAAGATCAGAGTGTCGCAAGTGAAAGCACCGTCATGACCATGTCTTAACTGACGCAGTCATGCCAAATGAGGTAAAACCAAGTCGTACTTATATGGCTTGGTACAGATCGGTTGGATTTCAATTCATCACCGATGATATGTACCTCTACGACCCACGCCAGACAAGTTACACACAAGAAGGATCAACATCTAACCCCCAACAACATTCTCAGCCCGGTTACTCACAACCACCTATCCGTCAAACTTTCCCTTCCACAAACACACAAACATACAACCAAAACATGCCATTCACCCAACCCCAATACCAAGAACATCCCCCATACCACCACCAACAAATGGACCATCAACCTCAGACCGAACATCGCTTCGCACCCACACCATCACCCTACCAAAGTCGCCTTAGCCAAAACACTAACCGCCCCATCACCTACCGTAGCCAAGAACCCCAAACATCACAATACCAAAACATCCCACAACCATATGTCTTCCAAACACCCCAACAACCTTTCCAACCTTTCCTAGACCCATCATTGTCACCCATGTCTCCCTTCAACCGTCCCGGTCGCCCATCCATGAGTCAACCACACCCCAACTTCTCTGGCATGGGTCATGAGCTCAGCTACGCCGGTACACCATCATTGAATACTGAAGACTATGCTGAGTTGGCTGAATACCTCAACGGATCTTCTCCTGTAGGAGGTAATGACGCTCCTGGACCATCAGATGAACAAACACCGGTGCAGAATCGTCAACGTGGGTTAGGGCCAAGGGTTAGGGTAGCTAGGGGATGTGGGACCGGAGGTCGGTTAGGTGACCCCGGTCATCACCATTAGGATTCTTTGTGTAAAATCCAAATTTTATTAATATGAATTCGTATTATATCAAATTTATCTTTGTGTAAACTCCAAACATTAGGTTTCTTTGTCTAAACTCCATTTTGGCAAAATTCACATACACATGTTTTGACTGAAACTCCATTGAGATGTCTACTTAAATTGTTATGTTGGACAAAATTTCATAATTCTAAAATAAACACATATGATAATACAAAACATTATAGGTCAGATAACAATTGAAATGTCAAAGAGTCCAAGTTCAGGTGCCCATACCTTTCTCATAAAAAATGCAAATGATGCAAATTTTTTGTCCAAATTCATTATCTTGAAAAGATCTAAAACTTTTATGTTGAGGGTTTTATCATTTGAGGCTTTTATCATTCAAACAGAAGGGCTTGAATTTGGTCCCTTTTGGCAAAATTCACATACACATGTTTTGACAGAAACCCTAATTTTGGGTCAAGTTCGCAAGGACCTAACTCACTCATTTTTAATTATTTTGAGGTGGGACCAAGTGAATTGGAAAATTTAAGATGTCTACTTCACTTGTTATGTTGGACAAAAATTCATAACTCTAACACAGACACATGCAATAATACAAAACATTATAGGTCAGATAACAGTTAAAATGTCAAAGAGTCCAAGTTCAGGTGCCCATACCTTTCTCATAAAAATTGCAAATGATGCAAAACTTTAGTCCAAATTCATTATCTTGAAAAGATCTACAACTTTTATGTTGAAGGTTTTGTCATTTGAGGCTTTTATCATTCAAACAGAAGGGCTTGAAGTTGGTCCTTTTTGGCAAAATTCACATACACATGTTTTGACAGAAACCCTAAGTTTGGGTCAACTTCGCAGGAACCTAACTCACTCATTTTTAATTATTTTGAGGTGGGACAAAGTGCATTGGAAAATTTAAGATGTCTACTTCAGTTGTTATGTTGGACAAAATTTCATAACTCTAAAAGAAACACATGAAATAATGCAAGACATTATGGGTCAGATTATAGTTGAAAAACTCAGAAGTCCAACTTCAACTGCCCATAACTTTCTCATAAAAAATCCAAATGATGCAAAATTTATATCCAAATTCATTTTCTTGAAAAGATCTACAACTTTCATGTTGGAGGTTTTTTCATTTGAGGCTTTTTTAAGGGAGGCGCCAATTGGATTGGCGCCCCCTCTTAAAAATTACACATAGGCGCCAATTGGATTGGCTAGGGCAGGTGCCCTAGCCAATCCAATTGGCGCCTCCTTGCAATTTTTAAGAGGGGTCGCCAATCCAATTGGCGCCTCCTCCTAAAAGTGGGGTATTTTGGGAATTTTGCTGAAAAGTGGGTTATTTTGGGAATTTCTTCGAAAAAGTGGGTTATCTCGGTAAATTTGCCTCGTAAAATTTGTTTTAAGGATTTAAAATTAAAAATTGATATTAATTTAAAAGAAGTGAAATTTAGATTTAATTAAATAATTTGAATTGAAATCAAAACACATTTAGAATCGGTTTTAAATTGGTTCGAAATCGATTATAAATTTCACTATGATTTTTGTGATAAATGGTTTGATTTTTTATAAATCATAACCATAAAAATGAGTTAATTTACATTAATTGGTTATTCATGCACACCATTTACCAAGATTAGATCAATCTTCACTGTCAGAGGGAGTGGAGTCTCCCTCGTTGGTTATTCATGCACACCATTTACCAAGATTAGAACATTGCCTATTGTAGCGTTTGTTGAGGTGACTTTCACGAGATTGATCGATTATTGTCGAATTACTGTAAAAAGACGACGATTTTGTAGAGATTCGAGATAATTAGATGTCAATTTCCACATATGACGTCAATGTTATGTGATGACACCAAGAATATGAAACGAGATCAAAATAAGATTTCAATGCAAAAAGATTGGGATGAACTTGCAAGATTAACACCTCAATGAATTATGATCATATGCTTCGTGTTTACTACGGTCTCCCCCCTATTTCTCCGATTGTTAGAGGCGCCTCTTCATTTTGAGTCCCATCATTAATCCCATCATTTAACAATATTTAATTCTTAAAACAGCATATATATATATATATATATATATATATATATATATATATATATATATATATATATATATATATATATATATATACTAAATCAAACATTTGTGTTTTTTGAAATGAATACAAATTAGTTAGAGACGCGTATACTTTAACGCAAAAAAGGACATTAACGAAATGGAAAAATGTCCGAACAATTATTCTGAAAGTATAACTACCTTTATAATTTACAGTATGACAAAAAAAAGTTTTGGATTGTTTAAATAAAATATTTAGTTGGAGTGGAAATAAAAGAGCCAAAAAAGACAACAGATTCTATCACTCAACAATAGTGGCTAAAACGTAAATTACTAGAAAAAGAGTGTCTTTTTAGATATAACCAAACAAAAAAGGGTTTGTGAGAAGTAAAAAACACGGTGTAGTCTTAATCCATATTGATCTTCATCACAAGCGCGCGAAGGCAGTATCATAAGACATTTACTCATTCATCACATCAGAGGCATTTGCATTCTCCTGTTTTCTGATTTTTCTCTGACCAACTTGTTTATTCAATTTCGCTATCTGAACATTCATTTCAGAGTTCCAACTCGTCGGTTTCTCCTTCTCTTTTCGGTTTAGCTTTTTTTTTTGATTGAGTTTTTCTTTTTCTTGCGATCGCGATTACGTACACTTGAAATTGAAAACACAGAGTCACTCTTTTTTTCCTCTGTCACAGTAGGAGTGTGTATTCTGGTAGCAGTTCTCATAGCTTCATGGACCCTGATGTGATCGAGATTCCACCACCACAGCGAACTATCAAGCCGCACAAAGAGGTATCATCGTTCCTCGCTAATCTTTTATTTTTCTGGTTCTGTTCTATTTTAGGTTTACTTCTTAACCTTATATCCATGGTTATTGTTGGTACCAAAACTAGTTGATGTTTTAAAAAATTAATTGGTTCATTTGTTGGGAATTCATTGAACCCACCTTTGAACTGCAATTTAGGACGTATGTTCCGGTTTGCAGCACGTCTTTAGTTCACTTGAGAATGTATATTGCGATAAAGACTGAATGAACTATTCTTGGAGTAAGGGAGAAAGGGAAATAGTATACCATTCAATTCGAAATTAAAGATGAGTACTACTCTGCGGTTAAAGAGGGAGTGAACAATGGTGAGAGCTATGTTTAACGGAATAAAAAAAAAGATTACAATGGGTTAAGATTCAAGAAGAATTCGGAAATGGGACAACATAATTCTGCAATACGCGTAAATAAGGTTGTCAAGCGGGGAAAAGTGGACTGAATTGCTTGTTCCAATTAGCGGAGAGGCTGCGTGTTTTACCAGCATTTCCCCCATTAACTTTCTTTCTTATTGATCAATCAGATGACACTTTGTTATTTCCCCATTATACATAGGAGGATTTTCATCCCCTGACCGATTGATCTGATTGTTTGATGATGACATGTTATTTATCAGTAGTCAATGCCACTTTTATGTGAAGTGAAATGTATGCTGATACTAACTTTGGTTATCAGGGTCAAGGAATTTGCATGGGTTGGTTGAAAATATTCACTTGAAAATTAGTTTCGATAGTTTCTGTTACACTACCTGTTTACCTTGTGTAAATATATCCATTTGACTTATTTACAAAGCACTGCTTTTCTTCCTACTTTTGACTAGGAGATATTCAAATTGACATTGATTGGATTATATCATTTATGTCTTTTACGTACACATCTAAAGCACACCTATGCTCTTAGTTCTAACTTGCCTTGCACTCTTGTTTTTCTAAGATTTAATGGTTTCTCTATGTCTATTATTTTCTTGGATGTCACAACAGTATTTTTCTTCTGTAGGTCATTTTTCGGGATGTGATCGACATCGACAATGATGACGACACAACAGATTTAGTGTTAATTGGTGAAAACATTGTTGAAAGTAATAAGGGGAAGACAACTGAATCTGTTCGCAACGGTTCTGGTGATCATCAAACTATGGTTTGTGAATAAGACGTCTTTCTTGTAGCTGATTGATATTATTGTCTCTAACTTTAACAATGACTAAAATTTTCTTGAAACCATTTTCAGGAAGACTTTGATAATATATATTATCCGCCTGTGATTGACAAATCTGGACCAAGTAGCAGGGTAGAGTCTTCCAATGGTTATACTTCTGTATCAAATAACTTAATCAACATTGATGAGGATGAGTCTGACCACTTGTATGACGATGATGATGATGGCTTCTGTGATATTATTCCGGATGATTATATGGATGTAGATAATTATACTTTACTGCAGGAGCATTTTGACAATGCAAACATACCTCCTGGTATTGAGGCACCTGTTCCTTGGTTGAAGGAATACAATCTAAGTTCTAAGAATGCTGAAAGTAGTTTATTCTATCCTAGCTTTCATATTCCGCAATCTGATTCTAAACATTCTCAAGTTAATGGCTTATTTCAGCCTTCATGGTCATTTGAGCCTATTAAGCCTGAAACCCAAGGACCTGTAGTAGGTAGTTCTAGTGTGCAAAATCACTTATCTTCTCAATTATTTTCTCAAGTTGACCCTAGTAAGAAAATAATTGACGCCACACAGAGCAGGAGACGCAAGTTAAAGTTGGCATTAGGAGTGGAGTCATCTACATCTAGTTTGTCTTTGGGACCTTCTGGTAAAAAGAAGCCTTATTTTTTTGGTTCTTCAACTAACCATGGCTCTGTAGACAACTCAGGGGTCATGAAGCTGCCACATGGAGGTGGTTCACCTCATTGGAAACTACTTGAAAGTGCAAAGAAAGCAGCTGGAACTGGAAGTATCAGTTCACATTATTCAAATTTCTATGGACATGTAGATGGATCAATTCATTTTCCAGGAACTGAATTTGCAAATCCTTGGTTGAATTCTTCTCATTTTAATCCATTTCCAAATTATACAGCTTATCCAGGTTTTTCCAATCCATTTGTTCCTCTTCATACCACACCTGCGCAAATGTTCAATAACCCTTGGGTTCACAATACTGCAAGAGATGGAAATAATGGCACAACTGCTGATAGTGTACTGTTGTGACCATCTCTGATGAAGCCAGAGAAGAAATTCTTGAGAAATTTCAAAACTTTAAGCAATTTGACACTGTTGACGACACTTCAGACCATTACTTTGTTCGCACCAATTCTTCCACGACACAGGTAATTTTTTTTTTATATGTATTTTGTTCCAGTTTTAATCTTAACTATATTGTTTAACCATTAATTTGTTTCCTGAACAGCATTCAAAGAATTGGGTTAAAAGAATTCAGGAAGAATGGAAGTTATTGGAGAAGGATTTACCAGGTAAAGTTGTTTTTTCAGTATTTCTGTCACGAATGGGCTGTAATATTTTCCTTATCATATCACTTCTTGTATTTGTTTTTTTTAAAGCTGGAGGATTTTTATTGTGTGCTTGACTTCATTGTTATTAATATACCTTGGCGGTTTTTGTCAAACCCAAAGGCCATTAGTTTGGCTGCATTTGTTAAGTGTACATCCTTATAAAATAGTTTTTGTCTTTCTTTTGCTTGGTAGAGATAGCTACTTGTTCTGAAGCTGGAGGTTCAAAAATCTGTAAAATAATTGTAAATTGTGTTTTTAATATCATAATGAGCAACCTGTTACTGAGTTTTTGTACAATCTCTAGCTGTTTCTTTGACATTTTCTTTTATTTCTATTAGATTCAATATTTGTCAGAGTTTATGAATCAAGAATAGATCTGTTGAGGGCTGTAATTATTGGAGCAGAGGGAACTCCTTATCATGATGGCATTTTCTTTTTTGATGTTTCCTTTCCAAGTGGCTTTCCCAATGTACCCCCGGTATGTTGTTGAGATTACCGCATCTGACTTGCAGTATTCTTATGTACACTATTTTTAACCTTTAATTCAAAGTCTGACTCAAGGGACATTTTTCAATGCAGCAAGTCTACTACCACTCTGGTGGACTTCGGCTCAACCCAAATTTATATAATTGTGGCAAGGTGTGCCTTAGTCTACTTAACACCTGGTCTGGCAATAAGAATGAGAAGTGGCTCCCAGGTGTTTCAACAATTTTACAGGTCCTGGTCTCTATACAAGGTCTAATCTTGAATACACAGCCTTATTTTAATGAGCCTGGATATGCACGTTTGAGTGGTTCTGCTGAGGGTGAAACTAGATCCCTGCGGTATAATGAAGACACATTCCTCTTATCATTGAGGACAATGGTTTATCTGATAAGAAGGCCTCCAAAGGTTTGATTCTAGAAGCATATCTTGGTTTCAACTCTTTATCTATTCTCATATAACATATTTTGTTTTAAATAGTTTCTTTTGTTAGTTGTCATGTTCACTCATTGCACCACGGCAAAGTGATGCCTAGAAATTCTTCTGACGTGCCTTTTGGTAAGCTTTGGAGAGTCAGAAGAGAATAATGATAGCCATTGTCTTTGCTAATTTATAAAATAGTTTAACATTATAGAACAATCACCTAAGCATAGGCAAATGATATTGAGAATTTTGATTCAGTCCCCTTCAAAATATATATACTTCTAGTGATATATAAGCTAGACATACTGGATCTACGTTATTCACAATTCACAGCAGTCTTTATTTAAGTATCTCTAAGCAATTATTTTAGGTATCCCTAAGCAGTTGTTTAAGTATCCCTAAGCAGTTGTTTAAGTATCCAGTATATATACTAAATCTTCAACTGTTAAACGTTTGTTTCAAGTTTCAACTACGCAGCACTGCAAAATATTATATTCCTATTACACGATACCGTATATCAACCCTATACAATAAATACATAGATCATTAAAGCAAAAGTGGACGAGTCCTTTTATTGACTCTAAGGAAAATGTTTATGAGTGTGTTTTCTTAACTAACAGTCTAACACTCACAATGTACAACACCAAACAAGCCTTATTCCATTAAGTGGGGTCAACTACATGGATCAAATTATGGTCCAAATTACACCATAATCTTCTATCAAAGACCATGTTTCTACCCAATTTATTAATCTCGAGATCTTTTTTAATAGTTTCTCTTATAATTTTTATGTGTCTCTCTCTACCTTAAGTTGTTCGAAATGAATCCTCTCCATCTGATCTACTCCTTACAACAAAATCCTCACCATCTTTTCTATCGTAGGTGCTTTCGTCTAGTCTTACCACACATCCAATGCAACATCCTCCTCTCTGCTACGTTTATTTTATTCTCGTGTTGGTTCTAAACCGTCCAACATTCAGTCCCGTAAAACATTGCAGGTCATACTGCCGTCCGTTAATTTTTTTTTCCTTTAGCTTGAGCGGTACTTTTGTGTCACATAAAATCCCTTGAGGTCCTTCTCCATTTCAACCATCCAATTTTAATTCCATGATTTACATCTCCTTCTATTTCTCCATTGTTTTGTATTATGAATCAAAGATATTTAAATCGGGTGACTTGTGGTATGATATGGTCTTCAACTTTCACCTTTAGGTTAAAAACACTTCTTCTTTTCTGACCTTACTCTTATTTTTTGAAGTGCAAAAACATATATAATATATTAAAAATATTAGAAATAAAAGAAAGACCGAAGTCAAGATACAAAACAGATAGAAGGTACCAAAGGTACCAAACAAATAAATATAGGTTTACATTGTCTTACTTCGGCTTAAGCGAAAGCCATATGTTTTCATGGCTCGTCTCCTCCAAAATCTCAAGAGCATACTTCCTCTGAGAGATCACGTATCGGATTTTGACTTAGCTACTTCAATTCCACGATAACAATTCCTCTAAGAGCATACTTCCTCTGAGTGATTGCGTATCTGATATTGCTTCAGATCATGAATGCCTCTTTGGTCATTTCCTGTGATAACAATGTCATCCATATAATCAACAATATAAATGCATTGGTCTTTAAAACACTGAATGGCCGGCTTCGTTGCGGACCATGCCAAATTCACAAAGATCTGAACTGAATCTACCAAACTCATGCTGTAGAACTATGCTTGAGACCATATAAGGCTTTTCGTAACTTTACAAACAAAGCCACAAGACTCCCCCCGAGCAATGAACCCTGGCGGTTGCTCCAAATAGACCTTGGTTAAATCACCTTGTAAAAAAGCATTTTTGATATCCAACTAATAGAGAGGCTAACTGTGCATAGCTGCCATTGATAAGAAAGTCATATTTGCAATTGGAGAAAAGTATCACCATAATCGAAACTGAAATTTGAGTATAGCCTTTAGCAACAAAACAAGCTTTCAAGCGATCTATCTGACCATCTGGTCCTACGACAACCAACAATAGATTTCTCTGTAGGTGAGGAGGACACAAGTCCAAGTCTGGTTAAATTCTAGAGTTGTCATCTCATCAATCATAATCTGACACCATCCTAGGTGAGAATGTGTTTCCTGTATAGTTTTTGGAATGGGCACGAAATAGCAGACACAGAAGCATATTGGGAAGGAGCTATGTGATGGTAACTTAAACACTCTAGGCTATCTTCCCCTCAATTTATCACATTAGGTTTCTTTAACTATACACT
Source organism: Lathyrus oleraceus (assembly GCF_024323335.1). NCBI lineage: Eukaryota > Viridiplantae > Streptophyta > Magnoliopsida > Fabales > Fabaceae > Lathyrus > Lathyrus oleraceus. The sequence continues at coordinate 507,649,605 of NC_066581.1, forward strand.
AAAATTTATTCACTGCTGTTATGATTGATTGGTAAGCCAGGTTATATAATAAGTGATGGGTTTATTTAGTTTTTTTATTTATGTATACTATTGCCTTGTAACTTATAACTTTTGGGATAAAAACTGACTATTTAGGTTATTTTGAGTTTTTCAGAGTTTTGAGGACTTTGTTAAGGGGCACTTCTGCAGGCGAGCTCAGGACATTTTAGTGGCTTGTAAAGCATACAAGGATGGTGCTCAAGTTGGTTGTTTGGTGAAAGGCGGAGTTCAGGATGTTGATCAGGGTGACAAGAGCTGCTCAAAGGAGTTTAAGAATTCTTTAGCTGCATATGTGGATATGCTTGTTAAAGAGTTTACACAAGTTGGAGCCAAGGACTGTGAGAAATTCCTGTCTTCATCAACGGTAAGCAACAAGCCGTTGGAATAGTTGCTACATTTTCTTGATAAACCCAATTTTGAGACTTGCAACAAGCCGTTGGAATAGTTGCTACATTTTCTTGATAAAGGTTTAATTTAATAGAAGGTTTTGTTTTATGTTTACATTGTTGAACCTTGTTATATAGACTCAATGGCCTGCTCATAGTTCTCAATACTGTATATAGTTCGGATGAATTATTAATGCATTCTTAAGATGGCAGAAGATCCATTGTCAATTTATTTTTGTTTATCTCTTTCTTTGCTTATATGTTTAGCTTACATCCTATTAGGAAACCTCTTTAATGTGAATCTGTGTAAGAAATAAATCAGATTATTATCTAGTATTAGTATGAGTACCAGTACCAGTAACATTATTAGTATTATTACTATTATTATTATTATTATACTATTATTATTATTATTATTATTATTATTATTATTATTATTATTATTATTGTTATTATTATTATGAGTGTGAGTATGAGCATGAGTATGAGCATGAGTACCACTACCGGTAGCAGTATTAGTATTAGTATTAGTATTATTACTATTATTATTATTATTATTATTAGTACTACTATTATAATTATTATTATTATTATTATTATTATTATTGTTATTATTGTTATTATTATTATTAGTATGAGTATTACTATTAGTATGAGTATGAGTATAAGTATTAGTATAGTATTAGTACTATTATTATTATTATTATTATTATTATTAGTAGTAGTATTATTATTATTATTATTATTATTATTGTTGTTATTATTATTATTATTATTACTATTATTATTATTATTATTATTATTATTATCATTACTATTATTATAATTATCATCATTATCATTATTATTATTATTATTATTATTATTATTATTTATTTATTGTTAAAGAGATTTCAAAATCAATTTCACGACTTTCTTGAAGTCAGAAAGAGTTATTTTTTCAATTTTTTAGTAATGGATTTTGAGACTCGCAAGCATTTTGGAAATAAAGTAGAATTTTTTACGAAAATTACCCTGTTTTTCAAGAAAATTCCCAAAATAACTCTGTTTTCAAAAAAATTTCCAAAGTATCCCACTTTTAGGAAGATGCGTCAATCCAATTGGCGACTCCTTTTAAAAACTACAGGAGATGCCTATTGAGATAGTCAGACAAATCGGCATAGTCTTCAGTATGCATCGAAGGTGTACCGCCGTAGCTGAGTTCATGACCCATACCAGAGTAGTTGGGTTGTGTTTGACTAATTGGTGGGCGACCGGGACGGTTGAAGGGAGACATAATTGTGAATGATGCGTCGAGGAAAGATTGGAAAGATTGTTGGGGTGTTTGGTAGAGATAAGGTTGTTGGAGGTTTTGGTTTTGTGAGGTTTGAGCTTCTTGGCTATGGTAGGAGGAGGGGCGGTTGGTGTTGAATGATCGTGGGGTGTTCTGACTAAGGCGGCTTTGGTAGGGTGATGTGTTGGGTGTGAAGTGATGTTGAGTCTCAGGTTGATGATCAATTTGTTGGTGGTGGTATGTGATATGCTCTTGATATTGGGGTTGGGTGTATGACATGTTTTGGTTGTATGTTTGTGTGTTGGTGGAATGGAAAGTTTGACGGACACGAGGTTGTGTGTATCCGGTCTGACAATGTTGTTAGGGGTTAGATGTTGAGGTGTTGGTGGTGTAAGTTTGTTGGCGTGGATCGTACAAGTATATATCCTCGACGATGAACCCAATTTTGAGACTTGCAACAAGCCGTTGGAATAGTTGCTACATTTTCTTGATAAAGGTTTAATTTAATAGAAGGTTTTGTTTTATGTTTACATTGTTGAACCTTGTTATATAGACTCAATGGCCTGCTCATAGTTCTCAATACTGTATATAGTTCGGATGAATTATTAATGCATTCTTAAGATGGTAAAAGATCCATTGTCAATTATTTTTGTTTATCTCTTTCTTTGCTTATATGTTTAGCTTACATCCTATTAGGAAACCTCTTTAATGTGAATCTGTGTATGAAATAAATCAGATTATTATCTAGTATTAGTATTAGTATGACCAGTACCAGTACCAGTATTAGTATTAGTATTATTATTATTATTAT
>NC_066581.1:507652126-507684626 GCF_024323335.1 Lathyrus oleraceus
AACAACAACCCTAGCTCAAATAAAAAATCCATCCATGCCAAAAATCTGGAAAAAAATATGATAAAAAAACTAGGGATCATACAGAGCATTTTGCAAAAAGTCCCATGAATTTTGGATTAAAAATGGTGGACTTATGAATTTTGTAAGTTTGTGATCAAAATGGAATAAATATTGCAAAACAAAATGAGTTAATTGATTAAATAAACACGCAGTGGCATTTGTGTAATTAAATGGAACTTTAAGTGAAACTCTGCGTTTCACTTAAAGTAATGCCGCGTTCTGATTGGACATGGGCAATGGCACAGTGATTTCTATGCAAAGACAAAAATAACAACAGCCAATCGCGTTTCCAGAATCTGGGCAAATGTTCTAGGGTTTGCAAGCAACAGTGTACATTCATCATCTTGTTCAAATCGTGAAAAATTATTTGGTCACAGTTTTTGAAAACAGGCATGGCATTCGAACCATCAAGCAATGCACATCAATAATACAACATCCATATTCACTAAATCAATCTATCAAGGAAGCATCGAGCAAAAACATGTTTGGATATGAAACTTTAAAATCAGATTTCTCACTCAATGCACAGCCATTTCACACGATTCAAACTTCATAATGATCAGCAAAGCAAAACCTATCTAAAGCATATCATGATTTAGTAAATAGTGAAATTCGAAAACTCACCAAGATTGGAGCACAGTGAAGATTCAAGTGTTGGGTGTTTTGGCCTGAAACAGATGCTCTACCAGCTTCCCAAAGTTGAATGGAGAAAAGATTTCGGCTCAAGAATGTTCAAGGAAGCTCAAAACACGATCTGCCATTGGAGTGTTCTTGAATGGCAGCTGAAGATTTCTTGCTCACAGTTGGGAAACAAGGCTTCCAATGAGCTCAAGAATGATGGTGAGTGAGGAAGCAACCAACCCTAGCTCGTGTGCTTTGGAGTTTTTTTCCAAAAATCAAATGGAGCCAAAGTGAATTTTTGAGAGAAAGAGGTTTTTTGATCTGTTTGAGTGAGAGTGGCTGCTAGGGTTTCTCAGTCAGAAAATGAGTTATATATACTCTGATTAATGAAGCTTAACCATGGTTAGTGTAATGGTAAGTGACTTTGGCTTAAAAGAGGTGTTTTTGACAATTGCTAAAAAAACCAACACAAGTTGCATGGGGTGCATGGATGTGCACGAAATTGGGCCTTGGACAACTTCTAAACATGATTTCTGAACTATTCCAAGTGGTAAAAATCATTGGAAATGTTTAAATTGAAAGTCCATTTTTTCACTTCACTTAATTTAATTCATGCTACTTTGAAAATGGCCATTTTGATTGGTAAACTTTTGACGAATTGTGATGACAAATTGGAAAGAGGGCATCAAATAGGACTTGTAGCAAAAAACCCCACCCAATTTGGCCAAATGGTTTGGAAGATATGCCACTTTGAAGTTCAAAAATTCTTGAGAATGATTTGATCATAACTTGCCAACCATAAATGATAAATGAGTGTTCTTGGACTTTTTGGAAAGGTGAGAGCAAGATCTTCAACTTTCATGTTGGACAAAATTTCATTTTGAAGCTTGTATCATGATGTAGTTTGAGGATCAAGACTTTCCATTTTTGGCAAATTCCAATTACAGGTCAACTTTCTATTTTTGGAAATTTCTTGTCTGGCTTCAAATTCTTCCATGATGATGTTTGACATGTTATATGAAGACTATATGGACATGAATGAGACCTCTAAAACCAATTTCCACCATCAAATCACTGATTAAATGCACAGTTGACCAACAGTTGACTTTTTAGGGTTTCTGGTGAACTGAGCCATGACTGATGACTTCTGAACATCCAATCCTTGACCAAAACACTCCAAAAGGACCCCTAGGTCATGTGAACATGTTGGACCAACCTAGGGCCTTGTCTCCTTGGAAATTGTACTTGCTTGCTTGACTGACTGATCTCCTGACCAGTTTGACCTAATCTGTCTGATGATCTTGCACTTGGGGCAAAGGACAATGCAATGCTATGCAGTGGACTATGTTAAATGTTAATGACCTAATAATGAAAATGTATGTACAATGATAGGTGCAAATTTGAGGTGCTACACAGATATCCTGCTAGGGGCAACAAATCCCAGACTGATGGATCTTCCGAACTCAGACATCCTCGAGCTGAAAGAGATGGTGAGGGATTTGTTCGGTGTTGTGCAAGGGCTCGCCCTGGGGAAGAAAGCCATGGCCGAGAGATTGGAAAAGATCGAGAAGTGGCTAATGGGGGAGAAAGTTCTGAGAAAGACCCCGTCATCCGAAGTAACAAATCCCTCTGTCATTATAACAAAGAAACCCCCTAGCAGTGGTCAGCTTAAGAAGGAGGTTGAGTCAAATGGTGTGTCAGCAAAGAAAGAACGCGGTAAGGATCGCTATCACCCTTATGCTGTCACTGCAACCATTCCTGTTGGTAGTTCGCCTGCACCACAGAGACATCCGTCAACTCAACAGAGAGCACAGAGAGCTGGGAACCAAGTGAGAGGAAAGGGGGTTGATCGTCATTTTGATGAGCCACCCATGACGTATGCTCTTCTGTTCAAGAAGTTGATGGATCTCGGAATGGTACAATTAAGGACATTAGCTCCATTGAGATCAGATCAGAGGCCACCTAATTACGATGAGAATGCCAAGTGTGAATTCCATTCTGGTACGTCTGGGCATAATATTGAGGGTTGTAGAGCCTTTAAGCATACTGTACAAGACCTGGTGGATTCCAAGGCCATTAATTTTGCACAATTTCCAAATGTTAAGGCTAATCACATGCCCGCGTATGGTCAGATGGGGAGGAATGCAATTTCTGAGGATAAGAAGACGATTGGGTTGGCGAATGGGGATCAGTTAAAAGCTCCAGGGCCTGTGGTCTCAAAACCTCTGAGGAAGGAGGAAGCTTTCTCTAGTGGTGATACTTGTTGTGCGGCCGTTGCCACAAAGGGGCGTACAATGATGAGGGAAACAATTCAAGGAATAATTGAAGTAGAAATGGACGATGTAAGATGTAAAGCACCCAGGCTGGCAGTTGAAACCGTCCAGGTAGAGAATGCCATTATTGCTGGGAAAGAGAAAAAGCCGTCCATTTCTTCTTATAAGCAGGCTGTGGAAGTGGTGAGAAATGGAGGGATCCCAGGCTGGGGAAAAGTCATAGGCATCGCGGTAAAGGCGGATATGTTTGGGATTGGTTATCAGGAAGGCCAAGACTCGTCTGAGCAAAACAGAGGACGTCGTCCGCTGTTCACTTTCATTAGTGCTGGAATGCTAGATTCAGGTCACACCGGTGCGGGGGGTAAAGAAACTGACAGTGACTGGGAGATTGATCAATGGATAAGATCGTGCGTGCCAGGCAACTGGAAGGCCTGAAAAGATCATCACTGTCACTCATCTGGAAGAGTAATGTTTTCTATTTCAGTTTTTATTTGCATGAAAGCCATGCGTGTTGCCCGACACGTAATGGTCCATTGTAAGGGCCACCTCATGTTCATATTTTGCAACATTTCTGCATCATTAATAAATGGATGTTTTTCAGTCAAAAAGCGGTGTTCCCTGTTTTTCATTTATTTTTGCAGTTTAAAAACAAATAAAATGGCAATGGTTATTTTATTTTTCCTTTTTGATTTGTCTTGTTCCGAATTCAAAATAATTCTCCGGATCTCGTTGATAACAATTTGGTTACACCTCATATGACTTCGACAAACCGATCTATCATGCCGAAGAAGAGGACGAAGAAGATTGTGATCTGCTGGAATTAGCCAGGATGTTAAACAAGAGGAGAAGGTGATTCAGCCGCACCAAGAGCGATGCAAGATCGTTATTCCAAGCACCGCCGAGGTCAGGAAAGAAGAAAATTGGGGCCGCTTCGGAGGCAAGTCAAGAGCAGAATGGTAGTCCTGTTGAAGGAACATGCGGATACCTTCGCCTGGTCATGTCAGGATACGCCAGGGTCGGATACCGGTGTCGTTGTGCGCAAGCTATCATGGAGAGCAGAACGCCGATGCCACGTGTCAGAGTGACTTTGTTTCATGATATGGTTCATCGTGGAACCAAACGCTATGCTATGACATGATAGCAAAGTCCCCAAGCAGAAGAGGGGCATCTGGTGGATCTGGCCAAGCTGAGTGGACCGGTGGAGACAATTCAAACTGAGGTTGAATTCAAGTGAGTGCACTATCAGAGCGCGATCCGGTAAATTGTTGGGGTTCATCATAAGAGAGGAATCGAGGTTGATCCTGCGGATATATATATCTATAGTATATATATATATATATATAGATATATATATATCATATATATATATATATATATATATATAGTATATATATATATATATATATATATATATATATATATATATATATATATATATATATATATATATATATATATATATATAGATATATATATAAAATATAAGCCTGAACCGAAAAAAAAAAAAAGAGGTTCGTGGTCTATTAGGTAGATTGAACTACATGTCATGGTTCACATCTCATCTAACAGCCATGTGTGAACCCATATTCAAGCTGTTGGAAAAAAAATCAAACGGTCAGGTGAAATAATGATTGCCAAGGGGCATTGAAAGAATAAAAGAATAAGTTGCAGGAACCTCCGATTCTGTTGCCTCCCTATGGAGAGAGACTGTTAATTTGGTACTTGACAGCCCTCGAGGGGTCTATGGGGTGTGTACTGGGTCAGCATGACGAGTCTTGTCGAAAAGAGCATGCAATTTACCTTAGCAAAAAGTTTACCAACTGTGAAACAATACATTCACTGCTCGAGAAAACTTGTTGTACTTTGGCATAGGCTGCTCGCCGACCGAGACAGTGTATGTTGGTTCATACCACTTTGTGGATTTCAAGATGGATCTGATCAAGTACATTTCTGAGAAGCCAGTAGTGACCGGACGGGTTGCGAGAGAGCAAAAGAATGTTGACTGATTTGTGATACTCTCAGAAAGCAATGAAGGGGAATGTAATGTCTGATTACATCGCCCAGCAACCCGTTGAGGATTATCAACCGATGAAGTTTGAGTTCCCTGATGAGGACATCTCGAGGTGCTCAAATCGAAAGATTGTGAGTAACCGATCCCGGAGGAGGGGCCTGACCCTGAATCCGAACGGATTCTGATGTCTGATGGGGAAAGGTTAATGAGGATGAGTTTGTGCTGCTTTGGTTACGCCAAAGGGATCCCACATTCCTTCGCTGCCTGACTAGCATTTGAATGCGCCAACCATGGTGGCAGAATACGAAGCTGGTACCCGGGTATCGAACCTCGGTGCGCCTACTGGGGCAAAGTCTTTCTCGCTGGTATATGGGATGGAAGCGGTGCTACCGGTTGAGGTCCAGATTCCCTCTTTGAGAGTCCTGATGGACGTAAAATTGCAAGAGGCGGAATGGGTAAGGACCCGGTATGAGGAGCTAAGCTTGATTGAGGAAAAGAGGCTGGCAGCCATTTGTCATGGGCAGTTGTACCAGCAGAGGATGAAGCGTGCTTTTGACAGAAAGGTACGACCTCGGGTGTATCACGTAGGTGATATGGTGTTGAAAAGGATCCTTCCTCCTCAAAACGATCGAAGGGGCAAATGGACACCCAATTATGAATCCCCAATGGTCAAGAAGGTTTTCTCCGACAGAGCCTTGTTGCTGATGACCATGGATGGCGAGGATTTTCCATCCCCTGTGAATGCGGACGCAGTTAAAAAATACTTCGTATAAGAGACCCGCTGGACAAAAAGAATAAAATAGTCCAGGCAAAAATGGGCATCCCGGCGAACCAAAAACAGAAAAAGGTTCGGGCAAAAATTAGGGATAAAATGAAAAAATTGTACACCCGGCAAGTCGAAAACCTGAAAGGGCGACTTGGGCAAAAAAGGGTATCCCGGTGGACTGAAAACCCGAAAGGGTGGTCCAGGCAAAAGAGGGATTGAAACGAACAACTGCGTCTGGCATGATCGTTTGCGCTTTGGTTAAAGCATCATGGATAATACCCGGTAGGGATCGGTCGGAAACGTCTTGTTCAGAAGGTAGAAAGCAAGGAGAGTCTGAGGACATATGGGGTGTAACCGAGTTGGAACTCGATGAGATCACGGGTTTCACATTGCCATTAGGATAGATTTTTCCTTTTGTGCGCAATTACCTCTTTTCAGGAATTGCTTCCTTTGTATTGCTCAATTTGAGCCACACACTTTTCATATCAATAAAATGCATATTCAGTCAAATAATTTTGTTTTTGTTTTTCATTACCGCTTTGATTGCAAAAACATCCAGATATTTTGATAAAGAATCTTGCATTTTAAGACGTACAGGTTCCTTCCAATGCATGTTTATAAGATTGAAGCTTGAAATCTTATTCGAAGGTTGAGTGACCCAAGTGTTGAAATCTTGACACGCCTGGGGCACGGTTTTATCTAACGATCTCTTTTGCAGGTGCTGTTAGGTATTTTTCACTCACTTGCAGGTTGTGATGTGGAAGCTTTGGACCAAAACAAATCCCTATGGAGTCCGATCAGGGACGAATGAATAGGAGAGCGGTGAAATGATGGCGATGGACGTACGACGACCCTTGAGAATTAATCAAGAAGACTCTTCAAAGTCGGAAAATTGAAAAGTTTGTATAAATCCCAGGAGTTCGCTCTCCCTCGAGCGCGGAGCGGTTTGGAATACAAGATGATGAAGCAGAAAAGTCCAGACGAGTCTGGGAGTTCTCAAAATTGGAAAGCTGACATGGGAGTTGGATATGAATACCATGGTTCGACGAGTCGTCAGGTGTTCAGTACCAGGTTTCCCTCATCTCCCAAGCAGAGTCGTGAGGACTGATTCCCCCAGCAGATCCAAGGTCTGTGGATTCCCTAGCCGGGTCAGGATGGTTTTCCCCGGCAGGTTTAAAACGGTGTTTCCTCATCAGACAGGCCCGAATGTTGTTATCCCCGAGTGGAGCGGGTTTCAATGAAATATATCTCCAGCAGTGTATCCTACATGTGGATTGGATGGGTCTTCCCCAACGGAATGACATTCGTTTCCCCTAGCAGGGTCAGGATGGTTATCCCCAGCAGGTGTCAGAGCAATGCTTCCCCAGTCGCCAGGCCTGAAGGTGGCAATTTCCCCAGCGGAAGTATCTGTGTGTGGTGGTTCCCCAAGCGGAGTCGGGATTGACATCCCCAGCAAATCAAAGACAGTTGTATCCCACAGATTGCATTGGTGGTTCTTATCCCCAGCAATCCCAAGCGGATCGGGTGCAAAGGAGGTTATCCCCAGCAAGGGATACCTCTCCCCAGCAGCAGCGCTATTCCCCAGCAGGGTGGAGATCGGAGTGTTGACGAGTTCCTCGGCAGAATGTCTCGAGCTCCTCAGACGAGTCCCTTGAGGGGGATACTTTTGTGCATTCATCATGTAGAATAAGCATAGCATATTGCATAATAAATCGCGTAGCATTTCCATAATTATGGAACATTACGTCGAAAAATCAATCATGCATCATATTGCAAACATAAGCTAGTCTCGAGCCGTGGTTATCGTTTGAGAGGTGGTTTTGCCCGAAAGCGAAGGTGTTGCTCTGAGGAGTTTGGCGCCGTACTTTTTATCGACACTTCCCCAGCAGTGCGATACTGGAGGAAGAGTTTCCGTCGGACAGAGATGGAAGTGAAGATCGCGATCAGCGCGACGCAAGCCGTGGTTACCATCCAAGAATGGGTTTTGCCGGTCAGTGAAGATGATACTCCGAGGAGTTCAGCATTGTGATGTTGGGTCAATGGTATTCCCCAGTAGCGCGATATTGGAGGAAGATTTCTGTTGTGCGAGACAGAAGTTTGGAGTGTGTTACTCTGAGGAGTTCAGCATCGTGATTTTGGGGCAACAGTATTTCCCAGTTATTCCCCGGCAATCGCCTGCTTGGTTTTGGACAAGTGTGGATGTCATCCTTGCGATACCGTAAGTGTCGTGTCGATCCCTGTCTGGTCGAGTCTTCTTTGGTGTCCTGTCAACATCATTGTTCGATGTCCTGTCAACATCATTGTTCGATGTCCTGTCAACATCATTGTTCGATGTCCTGTCAACATCATTGTTCGATGTCCTGTCAACATCATTGCTCGATGTCCTGTCAACATCATTGTTCGATGTCCTGTCAACATCATTGTTCGATGTCCTGTCAACATCATTGTTCGATGTCCTGTCAACATCATTGTTCGATGTCCTGTCAACATCATTGTTTGATGCCTGTAAACATCATTGTTTGATGCCTGTAAACATCATTGTTTGATGCCTGTCAACATCATTGTTCGATGTCCTGTAAACATCATTGTTCGATGTCCAGTAAACGTCGCGTTTTCTCCCAATCATTGTTTAATGTTTGGTCGAGTTTTCTTTGGTGTCTGGTAAACATCATCGTTCGATGTCCCGTAAACGTCGAGTTTCTTCCCAGTCATCAGTCAGTGTCTGGTTGAAGGTGGTACTCTGAGGAGTTTAGTATCAAGATGTCAGATCAGCAAGGTTCCCCAGTAGTGCGATACTGGAGGAAAACTGTTCCGTCAGATGGAGATGGAAATAAAGTCAAAGGATGTTACGCGATCAGCGCGACGATCGGGGTTCAACTGGAGAAAAGGAAATGTTGAGACATTTTCTGGAGATCGGGGTCCAATTGGAGATTAGAGTTGAAGATTATATCCGGGATGAGGTCCTCAGGATTATCTTCTGATCATGTGTCACCTTAGACTTTGGCTGAGGCCAATGGAGGTCGTTACAGGTGTCTTCGGATGAAGAGATGCACATGTTACCTTCCTTTTGGGAAGGTATACCCTCTGATATGTCGCCCTCAGAGTGGTGTTTGGTGTTATTTCCGACGTTGTCAGCGGAATTATCACGAGAGATTGGAGAGCGGGGTTCAAATGGAGAAAAGGAAATGTTGAGGCATTTTCTGGAGAGCGGGGTTCAAATGGAGAAAGGGAAATGTTGCGGCATTTTCTGGAGAATGGGGTTCACAATGGCGATCACGAGTTATCGTCAGGCGACGGGGGTTCAAATGGAGAAAAGGAGACACGAGGTGTTTTCTGGAGAATGGGGTTCATTATTTTGGCAAAAAGGATGTCGGGGTTCGAATGCAATGATCGGGGATCATTTGCGCGAGAAAACTGCGGGGTTCAAGAAATTGAAAAAAGAGAAGTCATTAGAAAACTTCGGGGTTCAAGAAAAGCAAAAAAGGAGGAGATGATAATCCCCAGCGGATGTGGTGTTCAGGCCATGGTTGTCCCTGTGTTACCATTTATTTTGGTATCCAGGTCGACGTTGCTGTTTCGGTGATCAGGCCGACTTTCTCCGTACCAGACGGGTTCTTCTTTGAAGATTGTGTTCTTCGCCGATTCTGACAGGCGATGTTAATTATATCCCGTCAGAGTGCAAATTGTTCGTCTGTTCTTGATATTCAATCACTCTTCATCCTGATCATCTGAAAGCCGAGGCTATTCATATCGACAGGTTAACAGTGGATTGAATAGGGGCAGCTGTAACACCTCAAAATTTGCCCTCCTCTCTTGGGACTAGCTTAACATATTGCATTGCATTTTTAGGTCATTAGGCATTGCATATTGCATATCATGTGGTAACATTGTGCAAGTCATCCTTCAAAAGTCTTGATCAGGAGATGAAGAGGTGGAGATGCATGCTAGGGTTTCATTGACTGATTATTGATCATCTGAGGATGTGTGCATCAAATTAGGGTTTTGTGATTCTCAAAGGAGATTGGTCTTCATCTTGATTGGAATGATTCATCATCATCATCATGGTTTGTCATCATCAAGTGACTGATTATATACCTTGAGATTAGGGTTTTGACCACTGGTCAACCCTAATCAGTTGCATTGGGCCAATCAGGGTTTGTGCAGGAGATGGGGTCTGTGATGGATATGGGGATCATCATGTGATTTTATTGAGCTTATTGAGGCTAGGGTTTCATCCTTGAGCCACTTCATCAGAGAATTGGGGCTCAGCTTGATCAGTGCATTGCCAAATTCATCTATCAGCTGAAAAAGTCAACTGTGGTCAACTGTGCTTGATTTTATGGATTTGGAGGTGGGAGAGAGTTGGATACACTTCATTCATGTTGAAATAAGTGTCATTTGACATTTCAAAGCTCAAGAATGAAGAAAATAAAGTCAGGAGAAAAATTGCCAAAAATAGAAAGTGACTTGTAATGGAAGTTTCCAAAAATGGAAAGTTTTTCATCACAAAATTACATGTCCAAAAAAGCTTCAAGTGAAAATTTGTTCAACATGAAAGTTGTAGATCTTGATCTCAACTTTCCAAAAAGTCCAAGAACTTGAAATTCCTATGTATGGTTGACAAGTTATGGTCCATTCATTTTCCAAAAATGCCTATAATCAAAGTGGCATAACTTTCACATGGAATGTCCAAAATGGATGATCTTTTTATGAGCAAACTCCATTTCACATGTACTTTCATGGTGCCTAATCAAAATTCATCAAAAATGGTCAATGCAAAAGGTCAATTTTCAAGTGCAACAATTAAAATCCAAGGGCAAAATGGTCCAAGTTGAGAAATACATGGAATTTTGAAATGAGGATTTTTGCAACACACTCCAAATGACATTTAGAAGTTGCTTGAGCTGTCATGAGCTGTCACATGGCAAAATTTGGCAAGGCCATTTTGGAACTTTCATTTAAAGTGCAATTAAGCTAATTTCATTTCATTTTTGCTAATTGAGATTAGTAAATTGGATTAGCATTGGTATAAATGATTAATCATAACAGAATGTTAATCATAATCACAATTCACAAGAAATATAACTAACTTTCCCTCCATTTTCTCCAAAATTCATCAAGAACTTCATCACTACTTTTCAAGATTTCTCCACGAATTCTCCATCAATTGGCTTGATTCTTTTTGATTCATCTTCCATACACCTTGAGGAGGATCTGTTTTGATATGCCATTGCCAAAAGATTGAAGAATCGCAACTGTTCATCATGAGCTCAACAATGGTGATTTGAGAATTCTTGCAATTGAAGCAACCTCGAGCCAAGGATCTTCTTCCAATCAACTTCCTCAACCTTCATCTTCATCTGTTTGAGGCTTTTGCATCCAGAAACATCGAATTCAACAGCTGCTTCATTCAAGGTGCATAAATTCGAATTTCACCATTTCTTAAATTATCATATGCTTTTGAAAGATCATTCAATGTAGAACACGATGATACTCTTGGCTTATGAAATGATTGAGTGTGGAGTGAGATATATCGATTTGAATGTTTGATGTCATTTCTTTTTTTGATCGATCCGTGAGTTGTGGTTAGAGTTAGGGCAAATGAGTTGCATATCTTGAATCTACATGCTCATGCGGTTCTTTTGATTATACTCTTGTTGATTTTGGTGGAGATTAGTTGTTCTTCATTTTCTGCAATTTTCTGGAAATTTGTTGCTCAAGAACACGTGAAATATGCTGCTAGATCTTCATTTTGCCTTTCCTGGTTTTGAATTGTGTTTCCCGCTTCCCAGGTCCAATGAGCGCGTGCCATGTAATGTTTTCAATACTATGTCGTTTTGGCCAGTGGCATTAGTATTACAAAAATGCCACTGGCGCATTTAATTTATATTATTCTTTATTTCTTTTTCATTTTTCAATTACATTTTGTTACATGATCTTTATAAATTCATATCTCACTCAAAACTCATCCAAATTTTGTGAAATTTTTTGCATAATGCTCATGATGATGTGTAGAATTTAATGGTTTTTTTGTGGATTTTTTGCATGTGTAGAAAAATAATTGGCTTAGGGTTTATGGAATGTGTCACATTTTTGTCTGTTTTGCCAAAACCTTCATGAAATACTCATACCTTTAAAGAAATGGATGAAAATTTTTGTGCTTGTTCTGGACATGTTGCTGGTGATTTTCATATAGAGTTTGTGATTTTGGATACTTGGTGATGGAGATATGATTTTTTGATTAGAGGTGTGACAATTTGTGTCACACCAAGCTAGGTCAACTTTCTGATTTTATTTAAAATGCTTAGGGATGTTTGATTGAGCTAATTTTTTGCATGAATGATCATTGATATGTCAATATAACATGTGAATTTTGCTGGATTTGTTGGTCGCATTTTCTAATTGATTGATAATTTTCTTTCCTGTTGAGCCATTTGGTAACTTTGTGTGACACGTGTTTGTATTTCATTTGTGAAATTCTCATGGTGTATTGGATGAAGATGAAATTTGGTATGAGGATTGTAGACACATTATAGGACATTTTGGTTTTGATCCCATTCATTTCTTAATTGTTGTCACTGTTTTATGATTTTTGGAAGTTGATGCTTGTGTTGATGCCTTGTTTTGGCTTGTATAAATGTGTCTGGACTTCTTGATTTTCATTGACCTACTTACTTTTGTCCAATTGAGCTGAAAATTGACATGCTATGCCTTGAATGTGTCCTGTTTAGGTGTGAATTTTTGTGGAATTAATTGAATTTTTTTGGTATGCTTTTGATTGAGATGGTTCTGTTTGGTCATTTGAAGTTGCAAATTGCATGTTTGATACTATTTTGTGCATGAAATGATAATGGTGATTGATATGAGCATGGGACCAATTGCATTTGTTTCTAATTTGTTTGAATGTGATTTTGGATAAATTTCACTTGCTGTTTAGGATTTTTTATCTCCTTTGGACCCTAGGATTGGCCTAGTGGTCTAGTTTCTCACATTTGGTTTGGATTTTCAGGTTAAAAGTGCAAAAGGCTTAAAGGAAAGAAATTCAAGTTGTAAATTGAGATTGTTTGATGTTGTAAACTAACATTGACTTTGTGTTGTAGGGTTTGATGCTTGAGTTTGAGCTCATGGCTTGCACTTGTGTGCATTAACTTGTGTTTGGTTGTACAAATTAACTTTTGCTGTTTACTGTTGGTTTGTCTGAGTACTAATTGTGCTAGATTGATTCCAGGTACCATAGTCGCTTCAGTTCTTTTTGAACTTGCTTGCTGGTGCTTGGTTATTTAACCAATAGAGGTAGACTCTCTTGTCTCCATGTAGTCTGGAAGACCTGGCCTGTTACTTGGCCAGGCACCTGTCTGAAGTCCCCCTTTCGGGGCAATGTTTGTGTTTGTTTATTATTGTGCTAAGCAGGAAAGTCCTTCATAAAGGCAAATTGGCAGAACCCAAGAGATAAGCAACCTATCTCCTGCTAGTCTGTGAGTCACTCACATTGCTCACACTACCTGTGTTTGAAGCATGTTGAGTAAAGCCCAAGATCCATTGAGTCTTAACTTGGGGAGAGAGTTCCATCTTTCTGAACTCCCCCACCTTCTTATATCAGATGCTCTCTCTGACCAGAGATAGAAGCAATGAGGCACACCCCTCATATCCTTTCATCTGCTTCACCTTGACCCTCAATGTCAAGGTTAAGAGCAACTCTCACCCGATTACAGAGTCTGTTTGTTGAGGTTGATATGACCCCTCAACTAAGACTTCACCTTTGTTTGAGCCCCACTTGTTGTGTATATAGTGTGTGCATGCTGTGTGCTTTTGATTGATTGCTTGTGCTTTCTAGTCAGGTTAGTGTGGCTTGCTTCCTGTGCAAGTCATTGCTAAGATAGCTCACTTCCTGTGTGAGATAGGTAGCAACCTTAACTTAGGGATGATTTTGCATGATAACATCTAGGCTCGAGTCGTAGTCTCCCTAGTTGTGTCTCCCTCTGTTATCTGGTTAGGCTAGCCTTGTATCCCTTCGTAGGGGAACTACGTCGCCCTGATCCTCATGCCAGATGAGGTACGTAGGCAGGTGGTCGTGCGAGACCTCTCCGGGCACCCTTTTCTTTTTTTTGCGTGTGTTTTGTTTGACAAATATCAGGTTCGAGTTCCCGACTCCCTGTTAGTCTGTGTGTTCAGTTTCTTCTGACGTCTCAGCGTCTTATGGGTGTTGTGCTTGCCAGCTATCAGGCTCGAGTTCCCGACTCCCTGTTAGTTTGTGTGTTCCTTTCCCTTCGCAGGGGAACTACGTCGCCCTGATCCTCATACCAGATGAGGTACGTAGGCAGGTGGTCGTGCGAGACCTCTCCGGGCAACCTTTTTGTTTTTTGTGTGTGTTGTTTGACGATGGTTAGGCTCGAGTCCCCGACTCCTTAGCCATTTGTTGTTTGTTTGTTCTGGTTGTGTGCTTGGAAGCCGGTGTAAGTCCATCGAGTGGCGTATGGGTTCCAGTGTGCGTGTGTTTGGTTCGGATGCCGATGTAAGTCCAGTAATTGGCGTTCGGGCTCCACGTTTGCCTTCTTGTGTGTGTTTTGGTTCGGATGCCGATGTAAGTCCAGTGATTGGCGTTCGGGCTCCATGTTTGCCTGTGTGTGTCTTGTGTTGTTGGCGTGCGTGAGCCGAACTACGGTAGCTCTGATTCTCGTTCCAGACGAGATACGTAGGCATAGGACGCGATGTCCTATCGAGCCCTTTTCTTTCCCCCCCACCTGTGTTGTTTTAGCGTGTGTGTATGATGTTTGCCTGTTTGTTTAGCAACCTATTCTTTCTTCTAGAGCGTGGATCCCGTCGAGTACGACGGACGTGAGGGGTGCTAATACCTTCCCCTCGCGTAACCGACTCCCGAACCCATTCTCTTTGGTCGCGAGACCATGTTCTTTCCCGGTTTACTCTGAGCGTTTCCTTTCCCTCTTTGGGATAAATAACGCACGGTGGCGGCTCTGTGTTGTTTTTGTTTCAGCCCGCCGGTTGTTTTTCGCGGATGCGACATAGGGCAGGTGCCTTAGCCAATCCAATTGGCGCCTATGTGTAGGTTTTAAAAGGAGGCGCCAACTCAATTGGCGAGTCCCTCATAAAATGCCTTTTTTGTCTTATAAATAGATGCGTTGTGTGACCTATTGTTCCATAACTCATATAATCATTTGGCTATCATGTTTGGTGTTCGTCGCCGATACGGTAAGGTGATTTATGCGAGAGACAAACCTCAATTGCTGATGCTGTTTTGGAACATCACCACGTTAGATCAACTGAAGAGGGAGCTGGTTCGATGGTTAGACGGGAAAATACCAGAAGGGGAAAAAATCAGAAGTATTGAGAGACTTGACAGTATCTTTGGTTGGGTGCGAATGAAGACTGATAAGGATGCTAGGGAAATGATGTTCGGTCGAGACGACATTAATTTGATTGTTGTAATCAGTTAGAATTATTTATGTTTTTAGATGTTTTGTACTGATGTTGGTTATGAAACTCGTTGTAACAAGAACTTAATGATATATAATGATTGATTGTTATAGAAATACAATGTTACAAAAAGCTTAAGATCTAGATAAAATGTTACAAAAAGCTTAAGATCTAGATAAAATGTTACAAAAATCTTAAGATCTAGATGATGCTCCTTGATTGGGACAGTTATTTTTGTTGTGTCCTGGTTGACGATAGATACTACATAATCTTATCATTTTATCTGTGGAATCCATCTCTGTTCTGATACGTGTGCTGTTTGGCCTTCCTTTCTTCTTTCTACACATCTCTTCATTGTGCCAAACAATATCTCCTTCATATGGAGGCCAGTAATCCTCCATTGGTAGTACTGAAAAGCTTTGACTATATACATTCATGATGGTGCTGGCCTTGTACACATCAGATAAATGGGTGTAAGCGTCTTGACGAGTATAAGCGCATGCTGCAATGACATGGGAGCAAGGTATGCGGAAGGCCTGAAATTTTCCACAATCGCACCAACTTCTGTGTAGTCTAACAGCGTAGGCTAAATTTGGTCTCCCCTCGTTGTTGCCCATTGTTTCCTGGACGCTGAAATTTTGTCTATGACGGTCAAACACTGTTACAGCGTGTGTCGTAGCTTTGATGCTCTCCTCTTTCATGACCTTCATGCAACACTCACTGAATACTTGTCCGGACATTAACACTACACTCCATCTTTCACCTCTGGTTGCGAACATAGAAGCCAACCTATAATAGGTTGATCTTACCAAGGCGGTTATCGGCAGATTTCGAATCCCTTTGAAAACCCCGTTCATGCATTCCACAATGTTTGTTGTCATGTGGCCCCATCGACAACCACCGTCAAATGCTCTTGTCCACTGCTCTACTGGGATGTTATTTATCCATCTCCCCTCTTCTTCATTAGACAGTCGAATCTCATCACGATAATATTGAAATGACGGTTGAGTTAAAGCATACCCAACATTCACCACCTTCTTGCGAAGATTCTTATCTTTTATAGCACGCATGAAGTTTTGTGCAATGTGTCTGATACAGTAGACATGTGTAGAAGGGGGATCATGCCATCCGTTGTCATGGTTGTTGTAGGCACTTTCAATGGCAGCATGTCTATCTGAAATCAAACATAGATTGGCTTGTGGAGCGACATGCGTTCTGAGATGTCGAAGAAAGAAACCCCATCCACCAGCCGTTTCACCTTCAACAAGAGCAAAGGCAATGGGAAATACATTGTTGTTACCGTCTTGTGCAACTTCCATGAGCAAAGTACCCTTGTGTTTTCCATATAACCAGGTGCCATCAATTTGCAGGAGAGGTTTGCAGAAAGCGAAACCTTTGATGCACGGGTCAAATGCCCAAAAGAGACGGTGAAATATTCTATTACCTGTAGCAGAGGTTCCGTCTGGCATCATTGCTGGCACTGTCTCCAGAATTGCCACAGTTCCTGGGACATAAGTTTTTAGTGCCCATAAAAACCGTGGTAATTCCTTGAATGAATCCTCCCAGTTGCCGAAAACCTGTTCAACAGCCTTTGTCCTCGCAATCCATGCTTTCTTGTAGGATGGAGTATAATTATATGTTGTTCGGATATGGGATATAATTATACTCACCTTCACTGATGGGTCTTTATTTACCAATGGCAGAATGTCTTGACATATCAAAGTTGTGCTCAGTTTACGGTGATCTTGTTCAACGTTAGTTGCAACGCAACTGTGTGGTGGGTCTATTGAAGCGATCTCCCAAGAGTCATTTTTCTTCTTGTAAGATGCAGCCAAACGAAACTTACAAAGCATGTTACGACATTCGATAACATACCTTCTAGAATCAGTGCGTTTCACTGTAAAGTCAGCAAAGTTGTTCATGTGGAATTTTTTGATTGCCAAGACACATTCTTCTTTGGTACGAAACATGTCTCCCACCTTTAATTCGCCTACTGGTCTCGGATACGGATTATAGAAGACACTGTCGGACGTTTCATCGTCGTGAAGATCCATATTTGTCATATGTTGAGGAGGATTGTAGGCATGACTAGGAGGTATTGGTGGTGGTTGAGCCTCATCTTCATCGTCGTTGTTCAGGATGTGATCAACCTGTATCTCAGTCTCCTCTTCTTCTTCATCAACAACGTCGACTTCTACTTCTGCTTCTGGGTTGAGTTCATCTGACCATTGTGCATCATCTGCAGCATCTTCACCAGCTGCATCCTGATCGGTTAGTTGAGACTGTTGAGACGGTATACATGGTTGTAGAGTAATGTACAACTCGATACAATCCATGCCTGAATGTTCATGACTAAGAAACATGTTTTCAACATCTTCATCGTCTCGTATCTTAAGGGGGAAAAACTTGCATTGACCATTCTCAAAAAATATAGGATTTTGATATGTCATCTTTGACACAATACCTGATCCTATAAAGGATTGTATTCTTTTTTTCAAATGCAAAAAGGTTGCATTTCTCTTCATCGTGACTCTAATGGTATCAGTGTTTCTAAAACAAAAACCATGAAGCTCAGACTCAAAAGTTTCACCGTTGCAGTGAACGTTGACACTGTATAATGATGAAGATGACATTTTGGAGATGAAAACTATTTTGCAAGTGCAGATGAATGTGAGTGAAGTGTCTTGGATGTTGATAGTAAGACACTTAAATAGATGGTATCAGTGTCTCACATGCTAGCTAGTTCTGAGATGATGTGTCGGACATTGAAGCTACTCTGAGATAATGTGTCAAGCATGCAAGTCAGTTCTGAGATGAGGTGTCTGTCATGCAATACAGTGTGAGTTGATGTGTCAAGCATGCTAGCTAGTCATGAGTTGATGTGTCTGTCATGCAAGACAGTGTGAGTTGATGTGTCAAGCATGCTAGCTAGTCAAGACAGAAGTGAGTCTTCAGCATGCAGGATACTAGAGAGCCACGTGTCTGAGATGATGTGTCAATCCTGCAAGACAGTGTGAGTTGATGTGTCAACCAGGCAAGCTATCAAGAAGTGAGTCTTCAGTATGCAGGAGACAAGATAGCCATGTGTCGGACATGTAAGACAGTTCTGAGATGATGTTTCAATCAGGCAAGACAGTGTGAGATGATGTGTCAGACAGGCAACCTATCAAGAAGTGAGTCTTCAGCATGCAGGATACTAGAGAGCCACGTGTCTGAGATGATGTGTCAATCCTGCAAGAAGTGAGTCATCAACATGCAGGAGACAAGACAACCACGTGTCAGACACCTAAGATGGTCAGACATGATGTGTCAACCATGCAAGCTATCAAGAAGCTAGTCATCAGCATGCAGGAGACAAGACAACCACGTGTCGGACACCTAAGATGGTCAGACATGATGTGTCAACCATGCAAGCTATCAAGAAGCTAGTCATCAGCATGCAGGAGACAATACAGACACGTGTCAGACACCTAAGATGGTCAGAGATGATGTGTCAATCATGCAAGCCATCCATAAGTGAGTTGTTCAGCATGCAGGAGACAAGAATGCCACGTGTCATACATGTAGACGGTGGCGCTAATTGGTTTGGCACCTACACTTAAGGCTTGTACATGGTCGCCAATTTGAATGGCGCCCCCATGGAGTCAGTCCTCGAAACCAAGCATTTAGAACTAGCCTTGCATGCATGTACCCTATGGTGTCGCCAATTTGAATGGCGCCCCCTCTTTATTATTGTACATGGTCGCCAAATGAGGTGGAGACACCATGCAAACACAATTTTTTATGCTCTCCTCCATTTGCCTATAAATTCATCCACTCCTTCAACAATTCTTCCACACCAACATTCTCACTACTTCATCTACATTACTTCTTTTACAATTTCATCTTCAACAAAATCTTCCAATTTCATCTACACCAACTCCCCAACAATATGTCTTTACTCACAATGGGCGAAGCACACAGAGGAACAGTTGCAAACATCGCAACATACGTAAGTTTTTTCTTATACTAATTTTTTATGTTTCATCTCCACCAACCCCATTTTATTTTGAAATACCAACTTAGTCAAGTGTTATATTATTTCTATTATAGGATGTATCAAGGTTTCGAACTCGAGTCCACGAATTTGTCCCAATGGACCCGATGATTCAACCTTATGTTGAACTCGCCGGTTTTGGTCACATTAGCAAGATTATGTCTTGGTCTATAGATAACAAGTTCATTCTAGCCTTATGCGAAAGATGGAGGCCAGAGACACACACATTTTGGTTTCCAACCGGTGAGTGTACCGTGACGTTAGAAGATGTCTACATGCTTTTAGGACTACGAATTGAAGGCAAAGCTGTTAATGGTAAGACCAACTATGCAAATTCAATTTGCATGGAGCTTTTAGACACTGATTTGTTAGATGATAATGCTAGAGGTCAAGGTATACTACTCTCACGCCTAAAGTCATATTATAATAGTTTATATTTAGATGAGCATTCTACCGAAGATGCTTGAATAATCAAAACTAGATGTTACATTATGTTGTTACTAGGATCCTTTTTATTTCCCGAAGGTAGTGGTTCTAGCATGCATATTATGTACTTACCTTTACTTAGACATATAGATAGAATAGGTAGTTACAATTGGGGATCAGCATGTCTAGCCTATCTCTATAGTTCGTTGTGCAAAAACTCCCACAAAGACAAATCTACATTTTCTGGATGTGCTGTTTTGCTACAAGCATGGGGATGGTCAAGACTACCGTCTCTAGCACCGGTCAATAACAACCCCTTCACTTTTCCATATGCAAAAAAGTAAGTTGTTTAAATTGCTATATCTTTACTTACTTCCTTACAGTTTAGTACCCATAACTAATTTATTTTAACTTTTTGGTGTAGATGGTCGGCACGTGGTATGAATTACAGCAGATGTCCGAGACACTGTATTACTCAGTATCGCAACCTGTTGGATCACCTTCGATCGACAGACGTAAGCAAAATAACTTCATTAATTCGTCATATTATGTTGACTTTTTCTACATTCATTTAAATCCTATCGTCTTTAACATTTCAGTTCATTTGGCGTCCATACCTTAATATGGATCATGAGCATCAGGTCAACCCTGAAGACGCAGCCGTATGGACAGCATGCACACCGATAATACGGTTCACAACAGTGGAGATGCACAACATCGATCGTGTGAAGCTGCAGTTCGGTATGGTCCAGAATATCCCAGACCCCCCAGCTAGCCTAGGAGAATGGCATATGCGTAAAGTGAACGACCAATGGAACTACAACCCTTGGAAAACCTTCGCAAGATCATAGTGTCGCAAGTGAAAGCACCGTCATGACCATGTCTTAACTGACGCAGTCATGCCAAATGAGGTAAAACCAAGTCGTACTTATATGGCTTGGTACAGATCGGTTGGATTTCAATTCATCACCGATGATATGTACCTCTACGACCCACGCCAGACAAGTTACACACAAGAAGGATCAACATCTAACCCCCAACAACATTCTCAGCCCGGTTACTCACAACCACCTATCCGTCAAACTTTCCCTTCCACAAACACACAAACATACAACCAAAACATGCCATTCACCCAACCCCAATACCAAGAACATCCCCCATACCACCACCAACAAATGGACCATCAACCTCAGACCGAACATCGCTTCGCACCCACACCATCACCCTACCAAAGTCGCCTTAGCCAAAACACTAACCGCCCCATCACCTACCGTAGCCAAGAACCCCAAACATCACAATACCAAAACATCCCACAACCATATGTCTTCCAAACACCCCAACAACCTTTCCAACCTTTCCTAGACCCATCATTGTCACCCATGTCTCCCTTCAACCGTCCGGTCGCCCATCCATGAGTCAACCACACCCCAACTTCTCTGGCATGGGTCATGAGCTCAGCTACGCCGGTACACCATCATTGAATACTGAAGACTATGCTGAGTTGGCTGAATACCTCAACGGATCTTCTCCTGTAGGAGGTAATGACGCTCCTGGACCATCAGATGAACAAACACCGGTGCAGAATCGTCAACGTGGGTTAGGGCCAAGGGTTAGGGTAGCTAGGGGATGTGGGACCGGAGGTCGGTTAGGTGACCCGGTCATCACCATTAGGATTCTTTGTGTAAAATCCAAATTTTATTAATATGAATTCGTATTATATCAAATTTATCTTTGTGTAAACTCCAAACATTAGGTTTCTTTGTCTAAACTCCATTTTGGCAAAATTCACATACACATGTTTTGACTGAAACTCCATTGAGATGTCTACTTAAATTGTTATGTTGGACAAAATTTCATAATTCTAAAATAAACACATATGATAATACAAAACATTATAGGTCAGATAACAATTGAAATGTCAAAGAGTCCAAGTTCAGGTGCCCATACCTTTCTCATAAAAAATGCAAATGATGCAAATTTTTTGTCCAAATTCATTATCTTGAAAAGATCTAAAACTTTTATGTTGAGGGTTTTATCATTTGAGGCTTTTATCATTCAAACAGAAGGGCTTGAATTTGGTCCCTTTTGGCAAAATTCACATACACATGTTTTGACAGAAACCCTAATTTTGGGTCAAGTTCGCAAGGACCTAACTCACTCATTTTTAATTATTTTGAGGTGGGACCAAGTGAATTGGAAAATTTAAGATGTCTACTTCACTTGTTATGTTGGACAAAAATTCATAACTCTAACACAGACACATGCAATAATACAAAACATTATAGGTCAGATAACAGTTAAAATGTCAAAGAGTCCAAGTTCAGGTGCCCATACCTTTCTCATAAAAATTGCAAATGATGCAAAACTTTAGTCCAAATTCATTATCTTGAAAAGATCTACAACTTTTATGTTGAAGGTTTTGTCATTTGAGGCTTTTATCATTCAAACAGAAGGGCTTGAAGTTGGTCCTTTTTGGCAAAATTCACATACACATGTTTTGACAGAAACCCTAAGTTTGGGTCAACTTCGCAGGAACCTAACTCACTCATTTTTAATTATTTTGAGGTGGGACAAAGTGCATTGGAAAATTTAAGATGTCTACTTCAGTTGTTATGTTGGACAAAATTTCATAACTCTAAAAGAAACACATGAAATAATGCAAGACATTATGGGTCAGATTATAGTTGAAAAACTCAGAAGTCCAACTTCAACTGCCCATAACTTTCTCATAAAAAATCCAAATGATGCAAAATTTATATCCAAATTCATTTTCTTGAAAAGATCTACAACTTTCATGTTGGAGGTTTTTTCATTTGAGGCTTTTTTAAGGGAGGCGCCAATTGGATTGGCGCGCCCCCTCTTAAAAATTACACATAGGCGCCAATTGGATTGGCTAGGGCAGGTGCCCTAGCCAATCCAATTGGCGCCTCCTTGCAATTTTTAAGAGGGGTCGCCAATCCAATTGGCGCCTCCTCCTAAAAGTGGGGTATTTTGGGAATTTTGCTGAAAAGTGGGTTATTTTGGGAATTTCTTCGAAAAAGTGGGTTATCTCGGTAAATTTGCCTCGTAAAATTTGTTTTAAGGATTTAAAATTAAAAATTGATATTAATTTAAAAGAAGTGAAATTTAGATTTAATTAAATAATTTGAATTGAAATCAAAACACATTTAGAATCGGTTTTAAATTGGTTCGAAATCGATTATAAATTTCACTATGATTTTTGTGATAAATGGTTTGATTTTTTATAAATCATAACCATAAAAATGAGTTAATTTACATTAATTGGTTACTCATGCACACCATTTACCAAGATTAGATCAATCTTCACTGTCAGAGGGAGTGGAGTCTCCCTCGTTGGTTATTCATGCACACCATTTACCAAGATTAGAACATTGCCTATTGTAGCGTTTGTTGAGGTGACTTTCACGAGATTGATCGATTATTGTCGAATTACTGTAAAAAGACGACGATTTTGTAGAGATTCGAGATAATTAGATGTCAATTTCCACATATGACGTCAATGTTATGTGATGACACCAAGAATATGAAACGAGATCAAAATAAGATTTCAATGCAAAAAGATTGGGATGAACTTGCAAGATTAACACCTCAATGAATTATGATCATATGCTTCGTGTTTACTACGGTCTCCCCCCTATTTCTCCGATTGTTAGAGGCGCCTCTTCATTTTGAGTCCCATCATTAATCCCATCATTTAACAATATTTAATTCTTAAAACAGCATATATATATATATATATATATATATATATATATATATATATATATATATATATATATATATATATATATTATACTAAATCAAACATTTGTGTTTTTTGAAATGAATACAAATTAGTTAGAGACGCGTATACTTTAACGCAAAAAAGGACATTAACGAAATGGAAAAATGTCCGAACAATTATTCTGAAAGTATAACTACCTTTATAATTTACAGTATGACAAAAAAAAGTTTTGGATTGTTTAAATAAAATATTTAGTTGGAGTGGAAATAAAAGAGCCAAAAAAGACAACAGATTCTATCACTCAACAATAGTGGCTAAAACGTAAATTACTAGAAAAAGAGTGTCTTTTTAGATATAACCAAACAAAAAAGGGTTTGTGAGAAGTAAAAAACACGGTGTAGTCTTAATCCATATTGATCTTCATCACAAGCGCGCGAAGGCAGTATCATAAGACATTTACTCATTCATCACATCAGAGGCATTTGCATTCTCCTGTTTTCTGATTTTTCTCTGACCAACTTGTTTATTCAATTTCGCTATCTGAACATTCATTTCAGAGTTCCAACTCGTCGGTTTCTCCTTCTCTTTTCGGTTTAGCTTTTTTTTTTGATTGAGTTTTTCTTTTTCTTGCGATCGCGATTACGTACACTTGAAATTGAAAACACAGAGTCACTCTTTTTTTCCTCTGTCACAGTAGGAGTGTGTATTCTGGTAGCAGTTCTCATAGCTTCATGGACCCTGATGTGATCGAGATTCCACCACCACAGCGAACTATCAAGCCGCACAAAGAGGTATCATCGTTCCTCGCTAATCTTTTATTTTTCTGGTTCTGTTCTATTTTAGGTTTACTTCTTAACCTTATATCCATGGTTATTGTTGGTACCAAAACTAGTTGATGTTTTAAAAAATTAATTGGTTCATTTGTTGGGAATTCATTGAACCCACCTTTGAACTGCAATTTAGGACGTATGTTCCGGTTTGCAGCACGTCTTTAGTTCACTTGAGAATGTATATTGCGATAAAGACTGAATGAACTATTCTTGGAGTAAGGGAGAAAGGGAAATAGTATACCATTCAATTCGAAATTAAAGATGAGTACTACTCTGCGGTTAAAGAGGGAGTGAACAATGGTGAGAGCTATGTTTAACGGAATAAAAAAAAAGATTACAATGGGTTAAGATTCAAGAAGAATTCGGAAATGGGACAACATAATTCTGCAATACGCGTAAATAAGGTTGTCAAGCGGGGAAAAGTGGACTGAATTGCTTGTTCCAATTAGCGGAGAGGCTGCGTGTTTTACCAGCATTTCCCCCATTAACTTTCTTTCTTATTGATCAATCAGATGACACTTTGTTATTTCCCCATTATACATAGGAGGATTTTCATCCCCTGACCGATTGATCTGATTGTTTGATGATGACATGTTATTTATCAGTAGTCAATGCCACTTTTATGTGAAGTGAAATGTATGCTGATACTAACTTTGGTTATCAGGGTCAAGGAATTTGCATGGGTTGGTTGAAAATATTCACTTGAAAATTAGTTTCGATAGTTTCTGTTACACTACCTGTTTACCTTGTGTAAATATATCCATTTGACTTATTTACAAAGCACTGCTTTTCTTCCTACTTTTGACTAGGAGATATTCAAATTGACATTGATTGGATTATATCATTTATGTCTTTTACGTACACATCTAAAGCACACCTATGCTCTTAGTTCTAACTTGCCTTGCACTCTTGTTTTTCTAAGATTTAATGGTTTCTCTATGTCTATTATTTTCTTGGATGTCACAACAGTATTTTTCTTCTGTAGGTCATTTTTCGGGATGTGATCGACATCGACAATGATGACGACACAACAGATTTAGTGTTAATTGGTGAAAACATTGTTGAAAGTAATAAGGGGAAGACAACTGAATCTGTTCGCAACGGTTCTGGTGATCATCAAACTATGGTTTGTGAATAAGACGTCTTTCTTGTAGCTGATTGATATTATTGTCTCTAACTTTAACAATGACTAAAATTTTCTTGAAACCATTTTCAGGAAGACTTTGATAATATATATTATCCGCCTGTGATTGACAAATCTGGACCAAGTAGCAGGGTAGAGTCTTCCAATGGTTATACTTCTGTATCAAATAACTTAATCAACATTGATGAGGATGAGTCTGACCACTTGTATGACGATGATGATGATGGCTTCTGTGATATTATTCCGGATGATTATATGGATGTAGATAATTATACTTTACTGCAGGAGCATTTTGACAATGCAAACATACCTCCTGGTATTGAGGCACCTGTTCCTTGGTTGAAGGAATACAATCTAAGTTCTAAGAATGCTGAAAGTAGTTTATTCTATCCTAGCTTTCATATTCCGCAATCTGATTCTAAACATTCTCAAGTTAATGGCTTATTTCAGCCTTCATGGTCATTTGAGCCTATTAAGCCTGAAACCCAAGGACCTGTAGTAGGTAGTTCTAGTGTGCAAAATCACTTATCTTCTCAATTATTTTCTCAAGTTGACCCTAGTAAGAAAATAATTGACGCAACACAGAGCAGGAGACGCAAGTTAAAGTTGGCATTAGGAGTGGAGTCATCTACATCTAGTTTGTCTTTGGGACCTTCTGGTAAAAAGAAGCCTTATTTTTTTGGTTCTTCAACTAACCATGGCTCTGTAGACAACTCAGGGGTCATGAAGCTGCCACATGGAGGTGGTTCACCTCATTGGAAACTACTTGAAAGTGCAAAGAAAGCAGCTGGAACTGGAAGTATCAGTTCACATTATTCAAATTTCTATGGACATGTAGATGGATCAATTCATTTTCCAGGAACTGAATTTGCAAATCCTTGGTTGAATTCTTCTCATTTTAATCCATTTCCAAATTATACAGCTTATCCAGGTTTTTCCAATCCATTTGTTCCTCTTCATACCACACCTGCGCAAATGTTCAATAACCCTTGGGTTCACAATACTGCAAGAGATGGAAATAATGGCACAACTGCTGATAGTGTACTGTTGTGACCATCTCTGATGAAGCCAGAGAAGAAATTCTTGAGAAATTTCAAAACTTTAAGCAATTTGACACTGTTGACGACACTTCAGACCATTACTTTGTTCGCACCAATTCTTCCACGACACAGGTAATTTTTTTTTTATATGTATTTTGTTCCAGTTTTAATCTTAACTATATTGTTTAACCATTAATTTGTTTCCTGAACAGCATTCAAAGAATTGGGTTAAAAGAATTCAGGAAGAATGGAAGTTATTGGAGAAGGATTTACCAGGTAAAGTTGTTTTTTCAGTATTTCTGTCACGAATGGGCTGTAATATTTTCCTTATCATATCACTTCTTGTATTTGTTTTTTTTAAAGCTGGAGGATTTTTATTGTGTGCTTGACTTCATTGTTATTAATATACCTTGGCGGTTTTTGTCAAACCCAAAGGCCATTAGTTTGGCTGCATTTGTTAAGTGTACATCCTTATAAAATAGTTTTTGTCTTTCTTTTGCTTGGTAGAGATAGCTACTTGTTCTGAAGCTGGAGGTTCAAAAATCTGTAAAATAATTGTAAATTGTGTTTTTAATATCATAATGAGCAACCTGTTACTGAGTTTTTGTACAATCTCTAGCTGTTTCTTTGACATTTTCTTTTATTTCTATTAGATTCAATATTTGTCAGAGTTTATGAATCAAGAATAGATCTGTTGAGGGCTGTAATTATTGGAGCAGAGGGAACTCCTTATCATGATGGCATTTTCTTTTTTGATGTTTCCTTTCCAAGTGGCTTTCCCAATGTACCCCCGGTATGTTGTTGAGATTACCGCATCTGACTTGCAGTATTCTTATGTACACTATTTTTAACCTTTAATTCAAAGTCTGACTCAAGGGACATTTTTCAATGCAGCAAGTCTACTACCACTCTGGTGGACTTCGGCTCAACCCAAATTTATATAATTGTGGCAAGGTGTGCCTTAGTCTACTTAACACCTGGTCTGGCAATAAGAATGAGAAGTGGCTCCCAGGTGTTTCAACAATTTTACAGGTCCTGGTCTCTATACAAGGTCTAATCTTGAATACACAGCCTTATTTTAATGAGCCTGGATATGCACGTTTGAGTGGTTCTGCTGAGGGTGAAACTAGATCCCTGCGGTATAATGAAGACACATTCCTCTTATCATTGAGGACAATGGTTTATCTGATAAGAAGGCCTCCAAAGGTTTGATTCTAGAAGCATATCTTGGTTTCAACTCTTTATCTATTCTCATATAACATATTTTGTTTTAAATAGTTTCTTTTGTTAGTTGTCATGTTCACTCATTGCACCACGGCAAAGTGATGCCTAGAAATTCTTCTGACGTGCCTTTTGGTAAGCTTTGGAGAGTCAGAAGAGAATAATGATAGCCATTGTCTTTGCTAATTTATAAAATAGTTTAACATTATAGAACAATCACCTAAGCATAGGCAAATGATATTGAGAATTTTGATTCAGTCCCCTTCAAAATATATATACTTCTAGTGATATATAAGCTAGACATACTGGATCTACGTTATTCACAATTCACAGCAGTCTTTATTTAAGTATCTCTAAGCAATTATTTTAGGTATCCCTAAGCAGTTGTTTAAGTATCCCTAAGCAGTTGTTTAAGTATCCAGTATATATACTAAATCTTCAACTGTTAAACGTTTGTTTCAAGTTTCAACTACGCAGCACTGCAAAATATTATATTCCTATTACACGATACCGTATATCAACCCTATACAATAAATACATAGATCATTAAAGCAAAAGTGGACGAGTCCTTTTATTGACTCTAAGGAAAATGTTTATGAGTGTGTTTTCTTAACTAACAGTCTAACACTCACAATGTACAACACCAAACAAGCCTTATTCCATTAAGTGGGGTCAACTACATGGATCAAATTATGGTCCAAATTACACCATAATCTTCTATCAAAGACCATGTTTCTACCCAATTTATTAATCTCGAGATCTTTTTTAATAGTTTCTCTTATAATTTTTATGTGTCTCTCTCTACCTTAAGTTGTTCGAAATGAATCCTCTCCATCTGATCTACTCCTTACAACAAAATCCTCACCATCTTTTCTATCGTAGGTGCTTTCGTCTAGTCTTACCACACATCCAATGCAACATCCTCCTCTCTGCTACGTTTATTTTATTCTCGTGTTGGTTCTAAACCGTCCAACATTCAGTCCCGTAAAACATTGCAGGTCATACTGCCGTCCGTTAATTTTTTTTTCCTTTAGCTTGAGCGGTACTTTTGTGTCACATAAAATCCCTTGAGGTCCTTCTCCATTTCAACCATCCAATTTTAATTCCATGATTTACATCTCCTTCTATTTCTCCATTGTTTTGTATTATGAATCAAAGATATTTAAATCGGATGACTTGTGGTATGATATGATCTTCAACTTTCACCTTTAGGTTAAAAACACTTCTTCTTTTCTGACCTTACTCTTATTTTTTGAAGTGCAAAAACATATATAATATATTAAAAATATTAGAAATAAAAGAAAGACCGAAGTCAAGATACAAAACAGATAGAAGGTACCAAAGGTACCAAACAAATAAATATAGGTTTACATTGTCTTACTTCGGCTTAAGCGAAAGCCATATGTTTTCATGGCTCGTCTCCTCCAAAATCTCAAGAGCATACTTCCTCTGAGAGATCACGTATCGGATTTTGACTTAGCTACTTCAATTCCACGATAACAATTCCTCTAAGAGCATACTTCCTCTGAGTGATTGCGTATCTGATATTGCTTCAGATCATGAATGCCTCTTTGGTCATTTCCTGTGATAACAATGTCATCCATATAATCAACAATATAAATGCATTGGTCTTTAAAACACTGAATGGCCGGCTTCGTTGCGGACCATGCCAAATTCACAAAGATCTGAACTGAATCTACCAAACTCATGCTGTAGAACTATGCTTGAGACCATATAAGGCTTTTCGTAACTTTACAAACAAAGCCACAAGACTCCCCCCGAGCAATGAACCCTGGCGGTTGCTCCAAATAGACCTTGGTTAAATCACCTTGTAAAAAAGCATTTTTGATATCCAACTAATAGAGAGGCTAACTGTGCATAGCTGCCATTGATAAGAAAGTCATATTTGCAATTGGAGAAAAAGTATCACCATAATCGAAACTGAAATTTGAGTATAGCCTTTAGCAACAAAACAAGCTTTCAAGCGATCTATCTGACCATCTGGTCCTACGACAACCAACAATAGATTTCTCTGTAGGTGAGGAGGACACAAGTCCAAGTCTGGTTAAATTCTAGAGTTGTCATCTCATCAATCATAATCTGACACCATCCTAGGTGAGAATGTGTTTCCTGTATAGTTTTTGGAATGGGCACGAAATAGCAGACACAGAAGCATATTGGGAAGGAGCTATGTGATGGTAACTTAAACACTCTAGGCTATCTTCCCCTCAATTTATCACATTAGGTTTCTTTAACTATACACTAAAATTTATTCACTGCTGTTATGATTGATTGGTAAGCCAGGTTATATAATAAGTGATGGGTTTATTTAGTTTTTTTATTTATGTATACTATTGCCTTGTAACTTATAACTTTTGGGATAAAAACTGACTATTTAGGTTATTTTGAGTTTTTCAGAGTTTTGAGGACTTTGTTAAGGGGCACTTCTGCAGGCGAGCTCAGGACATTTTAGTGGCTTGTAAAGCATACAAGGATGGTGCTCAAGTTGGTTGTTTGGTGAAAGGCGGAGTTCAGGATGTTGATCAGGGTGACAAGAGCTGCTCAAAGGAGTTTAAGAATTCTTTAGCTGCATATGTGGATATGCTTGTTAAAGAGTTTACACAAGTTGGAGCCAAGGACTGTGAGAAATTCCTGTCTTCATCAACGGTAAGCAACAAGCCGTTGGAATAGTTGCTACATTTTCTTGATAAACCCAATTTTGAGACTTGCAACAAGCCGTTGGAATAGTTGCTACATTTTCTTGATAAAGGTTTAATTTAATAGAAGGTTTTGTTTTATGTTTACATTGTTGAACCTTGTTATATAGACTCAATGGCCTGCTCATAGTTCTCAATACTGTATATAGTTCGGATGAATTATTAATGCATTCTTAAGATGGCAGAAGATCCATTGTCAATTTATTTTTGTTTATCTCTTTCTTTGCTTATATGTTTAGCTTACATCCTATTAGGAAACCTCTTTAATGTGAATCTGTGTAAGAAATAAATCAGATTATTATCTAGTATTAGTATGAGTACCAGTACCAGTAACATTATTAGTATTATTACTATTATTATTATTATTATTAGTACTATTATTATTATTATTATTATTATTATTATTATTATTATTATTATTATTATTATTATTATTATGAGTGTGAGTATGAGCATGAGTATGAGCATGAGTACCACTACCGGTAGCAGTATTAGTATTAGTATTAGTATTATTACTATTATTATTATTATTATTATTAGTACTACTATTATAATTATTATTATTATTATTATTATTATTATTGTTATTATTGTTATTATTATTATTAGTATGAGTATTACTATTAGTATGAGTATGAGTATAAGTATTAGTATTAGTATTAGTACTATTATTATTATTATTATTATTATTATTAGTAGTAGTACTATTATTATTATTATTATTATTATTGTTGTTATTATTATTATTATTATTACTTATTATTATTATTATTATTATTATTATCATTACTATTATTATAATTATCATCATTATCATCATTATTATTATTATTATTATTATTATTATTTATTTATTGTTAAAGAGATTTCAAAATCAATTTCACGACTTTCTTGAAGTCAGAAAGAGTTATTTTTTCAATTTTTTAGTAATGGATTTTGAGACTCGCAAGCATTTTGGAAATAAAGTAGAATTTTTTACGAAAATTACCCTGTTTTTCAAGAAAATTCCCAAAATAACTCTGTTTTCAAAAAAATTTCCAAAGTATCCCACTTTTAGGAAGATGCGTCAATCCAATTGGCGACTCCTTTTAAAAACTACAGGAGATGGCCTATTGAGATAGTCAGACAAATCGGCATAGTCTTCAGTATGCATCGAAGGTGTACCGCCGTAGCTGAGTTCATGACCCATACCAGAGTAGTTGGGTTGTGTTTGACTAATTGGTGGGCGACCGGGACGGTTGAAGGGAGACATAATTGTGAATGATGCGTCGAGGAAAGATTGGAAAGATTGTTGGGGTGTTTGGTAGAGATAAGGTTGTTGGAGGTTTTGGTTTTGTGAGGTTTGAGCTTCTTGGCTATGGTAGGAGGAGGGGCGGTTGGTGTTGAATGATCGTGGGGTGTTCTGACTAAGGCGGCTTTGGTAGGGTGATGTGTTGGGTGTGAAGTGATGTTGAGTCTCAGGTTGATGATCAATTTGTTGGTGGTGGTATGTGATATGCTCTTGATATTGGGGTTGGGTGTATGACATGTTTTGGTTGTATGTTTGTGTGTTGGTGGAATGGAAAGTTTGACGGACACGAGGTTGTGTGTATCCGGTCTGACAATGTTGGGGGTTAGATGTTGAGGTGTTTGGTGTGTAAGTTTGTTGGCGTGGATCGTACAAGTATATATCCTCGACGATGAACCCAATTTTGAGACTTGCAACAAGCCGTTGGAATAGTTGCTACATTTTCTTGATAAAGGTTTAATTTAATAGAAGGTTTTGTTTTATGTTTACATTGTTGAACCTTGTTATATAGACTCAATGGTCTGCTCATAGTTCTCAATACTGTATATAGTTCGGATGAATTATTAATGCATTCTTAAGATGGCAAAAGATCCATTGTCAATTTATTTTTGTTTATCTCTTTCTTTGCTTATATGTTTAGCTTACATCCTATTAGGAAACCTCTTTAATGTGAATCTGTGTATGAAATAAATCAGATTATTATCTAGTATTAGTATTAGTACCAGTACCAGTATTATTACTATTATTATTATTATTATTATTAGTACTATTATTATTATTATTATTATTAGTATTATTATTATTATGAGTATGAGCATGAGTACCACTACCAGTAGCATTATTATTATTATTATTATTATTATTATTATTATTATTATTATTATTATTAG